>NW_026611480.1:0-26332 GCF_029633865.1 Lampris incognitus
GCTGAAGGGCTCCTCCGGATCGGTTCTCGGTCTTCCAAGGACGGAGACGGTCGGCCGCGTCGTGATACGTTGGCCACTGAGGCGGCTTCTCGTGCCGCAGCATCCTCCTCCGGTTGGGTTAAACCAGCCACAATGCTGCAGCACCAGCTGCTGACAAGGGCTGAACACGACACACCCTCTCGGACCGGGCCGTGACGCCAGACTATCGGAATCCGCCCCGTCTCGGTGACGCCAGACGGGACGTCCTGTTCCGAATGGCAGGGATTCCCGTTACGTCACCTGGTCCCTGCCCTGGGGACCAGAGCTGCCGTCCGCACTGTCGTCACCCCCCCCCCTCCTCCCCGTGTCCCGGCAGATAAAGGGACCCCGAGGTGGGCTGTCACACAGGGAGGGAGGTCAGCCTGAAACAGCTCAGCAACACTGACCGATGACTTGTCAGTTGGGTTCCCGACGTCGCCACTATGAGCGCCCGCAGGTCCCCCATTACGTCACTGTGATGAATAGCGAGATGATTTTAAGACGACGGCGCGAGGCCGAGAAGCTGGTGGGGTGATTAACGCCCCGCCAGGGTTACTGGGCAGCACACTGATGAGTATTAATGAGTGTATCGTGGCACCAAGGATTAAGTCTTTGCACAAGTGTGAGATGGGACCAAAAGGTGATCCCATAGGACCATACTGCCGAAGGGCCACCATGATAAAGGTGCCATTTGTAGGGGCGTCTGGTTAGTGTGGCGATCGCCAGTTCGAATCCCCGTATTACCTCTGGCTTGGTCCCTACAGACAAAATTGGCCATGTCTGCGGGTGGGAATCCGGATGTGGGTATGTGTCCTGGTCGCTGCGCCTCCTCTGGTCGGGCGGGGCGCCTGTTTTGGGGGGGGGGACTGGGGGGATTAGCGTGATCCTCCCACGTGCTACTTCCCCCTGGTGAAACTCCTCACTGTCAGGTGAAGAGAAGCGGCTGGCGACTCCACGTGTATTGAAGGAGGCATGTGGTAGTCTGCAGCCCTCCCCGGATCGGCAGAGGGGGTGGAGCAGCGACCGGGACGGCTCGGAAAATAGGGTTATTGGCCAAGTAAAACTGGGGAGAAAAGGGGGGGGGGTCCCCCCCGGGGGGTCCCCCCCCCAAAAGTGCCATTTGTGTGTGGCTAATGGAATGAGGTTATGTGTTTTGCAAGGTCAATAAAGTAAAAAAAAACTCTTCTGCAGATCAACTACACAGTCCCCCTTCCTCTCCCATCATCATCGTTTCATTCCGTATGCCAACGTTCCCAGTGGGAAACGCTTATCAAGATAAGAGCTCCCCCTAGGGGTCGGTTGTGGTATTTTTTTACTTCCATTGGTGCGAGGCAACATGTGGCAGCCATGTGTCAGGGCAGCCCTGAATAACGCCGTCCAAAAGAGGAGCCCAGACGGCGCGGCTGCGATCAAGTGAAAATACGCGGACGCCATTCAGAGACATCAGTGAGGCTGGCGACGTGTTTTAGTTGTGTTCCTGCGGCCGTGCCATGCGCCGTCACCCCTGCCCCGCCCCTTCCTGTCGCTTTGAGCCGAGGACCCATCAAGTGGGGCAGAAATGCCAGAAAGAGTTTTTCTAACTCCGCTTTGAAAAAGCAATGTGGCAAAGAGAACTGAAGGAAGAGGTGGCCTACACCGAACAGCGTCGATGCGCAGGCACACACACTTGCATGGCACGCACACACACACACACACACACACACACACACACACACACACACACACACACACACACACACACACACACACACACACTGGCATGAAAAAAATGGAAAATGAATGAAACCATCTGGTGAGGGACAAGTCAGTCAGTAAATTAGTAAATAAGCAGTGACGGGAAATCCAATGGATTCAGTCACCATCGAGACATTTCTCTCTGTCTCTCTCTGTCCCCCTCCCCTCCCTCTGCCCCCCCCCTCTCTCTGTCCCCCTCCCCTCTCTCTGTTTCTCTGGGCTCATGGGGATGTGTTGTGCTCAGTAAAAGACAACCATCTTGTTTTTTTGTGATTTACTTTTATTTTTAAATATTTATTTGCTTGTGGTTTGAATATGGTTGTATTTTAAAAAAATAAAAGTTACTTTTTAAAAATCAAAATCTGTCTCTCGCTCACTGTCTCTCTCTCTCTCTCTCTCGCGCTGCCTGTGTGTGTGTGTGTGTGTGTGTGTGTGTGTGTATATGTGTGTGTGGTTGGGCATGTGTGTCTCCCTCTGTCTGTATGTGTGTCTCTTTCTCTGTGCATGTGTCTGTGTGTGTGTGTGTGTGTGTGTCTCTGTATGTGTGTGTATATGTATGTGTGGTTGTGCACGTGTGTCTCTTTCTCTGTGCGTGTGTGTGTTTGTCTCTTTCTCTCTGTATGTGTGTGTGTGTCTCTGTATGTGTGTGTATATGTATGTGTGGTTGTGCACGTGTGTCTCTTTCTCTGTGCGTGTGTGTGTTTGTCTCTTTCTCTCTGTATGTGTGTGTGTGTCTCTGTATGTGTGTGTATATGTGTGTGTGGTTGTGCATGTGTGTCTCTTTCTCTGTGCGTGTGTGTGTCTTTCTCTCGGTCTGTGTGTGTCTCTTTCTCTGTGCATGTGTCTCAGTGTGTGTATGTGTGTGTGTGTCTCTCTCTCTCTGCACTGCATGGGGGAGGTTGGGTGTGTCAGCGTGAGTGAGGGTGCTGAATGAGCTTGAGTGTGTTTTTTGGCTTAATTCACCGGGTTTCTGCTGCTTTCTTTTCTTCTCTACATGGTCGGGTGAGAGAAGTTTAACTTTACTTCGTTGCAGGAAAGTATCTGGGGTAGCTGGTGGGAGTTTGGTGGTGTGCAGTATGGCGTCCCTCCCTGGTGAGGGTTCGCCTCCCCTGCCTACCAGACATGGGGTTAGAGAGTCATGGCTGACTCACGGTGCACTGTGGAACAGGTTCTCCTGGCTGCAGGAGAACGGGTCGGCTATGAGAACATCGCGGAGACAGGCGTTCGTGTCCTTAAATGACCCCTCAGAACATCTACAAGTGTCATTTAAAGTCAAATACCAACACGGGTTCTACACTCTGTACGCCACTTCTGGCAGCATGAAATGTTTTGAGTGCGGCGCTGTCGGCCACAAACGTTCATCCTGCACGCACAGGGAGCCCACAGCGGGCAGCAGTTCAGGCGAGCCACCGCCTGGAGGCGCCGCTGAGGGCAGTAGCTCGCAAACAGCGCAGCAGGCAGCGGGAGATACCGCAACCGGTGATCCGCAACCTGGTATGGAGGGAAATGTGACAACTGAGCAAGACGGCAATAGTGTAAATGACGGTAATCTGAGTGATACTGCAGCACAGGCTATGGATGCATGCAGAGACGGGGGACAGACAGCACCAGTGAGAGACAGTCACCCAGCTGAGGCTGAGAGTCAGGTCTCTGCAACAGGCGAGTCACACTGTGAAAACGCTGGAAATGAAGATGAGGACATGTTAGAGGATGATAGCCTATCTCGTTTTACTGATTTTGTGTCACAAGGTGATCAGCAGTCATATTCGTTAAAGGAGATTAACGGTTTCCTTGAAGAAACTTCTGGCAGACAGATGTCTTCTCTGATGTGGACAGGTTTGTTAACGCTGTTATGAAGATTAGAAAAATGGCTCGATATGAAGAGCTCAGTAAACAGAAGAGGTTTCGTCTAAAGAAGATTCTGACCTAACTTAGGAAAGAAAGGCGAGGAAAGGATCCTTTAAATGTACAAAATTGAAATATGGGTGATACACAAAAGGTGTTTTTCTCTCTTGGAAAGGTTTCACTGTCTCATCCTTCCTTTTCTCTCTTCTTTTAATGGAAAGTTTGCGGATAGGGAGTCTAATATTAATGGAGGACGGGATAGAGTTAAGCGAGGTGTGGTAGCTGAGCTGAGTAGAGCTAAGAACATAGATGTGTTCTTCCTACAGGAAACACAAAGCCCTGTAGACAACGAGATAGAGTGGGGAATGAGTTGGGCAGGCCAGCTTTTTTTTGAGCCATGGTACCAACTTTAGTGCAGGTGTAGCTGCTCTTTTCTCACAGCGCCTCCTTTTAACAAATGTTTTGACATGTGAAGTGGGGGAGGGCAGAATCCAAGTAGTTCAGGCAACAAGCCGAGAAATACCTTTCGTGTTTATAAGTGTGTATGCTTGTAATACAGGCACTGATCGCTTGAGATTGTTTAGCAAACTGAGGGATAAACTCAAACAATTTAATAGTGGCTCAATCATAGTGGCGGGAGGAGACTGGAATTGCACTATGTAATATTTGCTAGTAATATTTGATTTGCTAATGTCCCTTACGGCTTTCCGTAGCGCCACAACAAAGTCACGTGATGTACGTAACAACGTCAGTGGGAATCCGGTCGGTGAATAAACACCCAGCACGAGAGAAGTCGTCCTTGCTTTATTAATGTTATAAGTTAACATAGCCAGAGGGCACAGATCATTACATGGTGTCAGAGTAGCGGAGTTTAAATACCCAATATGGATTCGTACGGCGTTCCAGCTCCACGGATGGACTGGGAATCGGCGAACTTACCTGAAGCATGGAGACGATTTCGACAAACAACGGAGCTAATGTTCAAGGGCCCCCTGCGCGGGAAGAATGAAGAGGAGAAATGCAGCTACCTCCTGCTCTGGATAGGGGAAAAAGGGCGCGATGTGCACAACACTTGGACACTCAGCGGAGAACAAGCCAAGAAGCTAGAAACGTACTACGATAAGTACACTGAGTACATCACCCCCAAAGCAAACCCGATTTATGCCAGATATAAATTTCATGAAAAGATGCAGGGAGAGAGTGAATCCTTCGAACGATTTGTAACTGAGCTAAAGCTCCTAGTCAAAGACTGTGGCTACCCAAATGCCGACGAGATGGTCAGGGACCGCATCGTGTTTGCCACCAACTCACCCAGAGTGAGAGAAAAGCTACTTAGCCAGGGAGCTGAGCTAACGCTAGAAAAGGCCATAGATGTAGCCCGCTCACACGAGCTAGCAAAGCAACAGCTAAAGTCTATGGGCCAGGGCAGCACACATGAAACGGTGCACGCAATAGGCAGAAAGACTTACAAACCGAACGCACCCAAAGCAGCTAACGCTAACTTCAGACAAAGGGAGGGTAACGTTAGCACCGCCGCTAGGGCGTGTAGCTATTGTGGAGGGCTACACGGCGCTAAAGCCACTTGCCCAGCTAAGGGTAAACAATGCATTAAATGCAAGAAGCTCAATCATTTTGCTAAAGTATGCAAGTCTAGCTCCCAGGGACAGACAAAGTACTACCGCGGCACAGTACATGCCGTCGGAGAGAACCCAGAAGAGTACACCACTGACAGAGAGCAGGAAGAACTGTACTTCGACAACATTACAGTGGAGAGCACCGCTGTGGGAGAACAGACAGAGCTGTACATAGACTGCATCTCAATAGAGAACAACGGAAAAAGCAACGAGCAGGCTTACGTAGAGGTTGGAATTGGCACACCTCCACAGAAGGTAAAGTTTAAACTAGACACTGGGGCACAGGCCAATACTATTCCCACCAACCTGTTCCAGGCGCTGTTCAAAAATGTGACACTGAAACCAGCAATACACAGACTCACTGAATATGGAGGAGGCGCGCTGAGCGTGAAAGGCACATGCAAACTCAAATGTAAGTACAGAGACAATGCAATGATGCTGGACTTTTACGTCATTGACACAAACGCCCCACCAGTCATGGCAATGAAAACATGCCGTGACCTAAACTTGGTAAAAATAGTGATGGCTGTGAGCGAGGAAAACAATGTCACATCACAGAGCATAATGGATGAGTATGCAGATGTTTTCCAGGGAATAGGAGAGTTCCCAGGCGAGTGCACCTTCCGCGTCACACCAGATGCAACGCCGGTCGTCTGCCCGCCACGCAGAATCCCCATCGCCCTACGCAGCAAACTGAGGGACGAGCTTGACAGCATGGAGAAAGGCGGCATAATCTGTAAGGTAACAGAACCCACAGTATGGGTGAACGCACTCGTCATTGTTGAGAAGCCAAAGACAGGCAAACTTAGAGTGTGTTTAGACCCCAGAGCTCTTAACAAAGTGATACAACGACCTCACTACCCCCTCCCCACGCTGGAGGACGCCACCACAAAGCTTGCTGGAGCTGAGTACTTTAGCGTGTTAGACGCGCGGTCAGGCTATTGGGCCATCAAACTGAGCACTGAATCCTCAATGTTGACGACATTTAACACAGTGTTTGGCAGGTATCGTTTCCTCAGACTGCCATTCGGAATCGTGTCCGCTCAAGACGAGTTCCAGAGACGCGTGGATGAAACATATGAAGGATTGGACGGTGTGACGGCCATAGTGGACGATATACTAGTGTTCGGCAAGACTAAAGAGGAACATGACCAGCGTCTCAGAGCGATGCTGAAGCGCACAAGGGAGCGAGGGGTGCGGCTCAACCCCGACAAGTGTCACATATGCGTGTCCGAGGTAAGCTACTTCGGCCACACGCTCTCACACAAAGGCATCAAACCAGACCCACACAAGGTGAAGGCGGTCAAGGACATGCAACCCCCACAGAACAAAGCAGAGCTGGAGACAGTCCTCGGCATGATCAACTACCTCGCCAGATTCGCTCCACACCTCTCACAGATAAACTCACCCCTCAGACAGCTTCTGAAACAGGACAGTGAGTTTGTGTGGGATGCAGTCCACGACAAGGCGTTCCAAGAGATGAAGAATCTCATTACACAGCACCCAGGTCCAGTACTCTCATATTTCGACCCGCAGAAAGAGCTGCGACTCCAAGTGGATGCATCCAAAAGTGGCCTTGGGGCTGTCATGCTCCAAGATGGCAAACCAATTGCCTATGCGTCCAAGTCACTCAACAGCACTGAAGAAAACTACGCACAGATAGAGAAGGAGCTCTACGCTGTGGTCTTCGGCTGCAAGAGGTTCCACGAGTACATGTATGGACGAAAAGTGATTGTGGAGTCAGACCACAAGCCTCTGGAGGCAATACTAAAAAAGCCACTGGCAGCAGCACCACCCCGGCTGCAACGGATGATCCTGGCGCTCCAAAAATACGACATCCAAATCATCCACCGCCCCGGTAAGGACATACCGGTGGCCGACACACTGTCACGCAAGTCAATAGAACACCACGACAGTGACCTACAGGAAGGGATGGAGGCCCAAGTGCACACAGTCCTCAGCAACATCCCTGTGAGCGACACAAGACTCACAGAAATCAAGCAGGAAACAGCGCAAGATCCACAGCTCACCGCACTCAGACGAGCCACACTCACTGGCTGGCCAGACACAAAGAAAAAGTGCCCGCCCAGCATCCAGGAATACTGGAACCACAGAGCAGAAATCTCAGAAATGGACGGTATCCTGTTCAAAGGTGAGAGAATCATTGTCCCCCAAAAGCTTCGCAAGGACATGATACAGCGCATCCATGCCAGCCACCTTGGCGTGGAAAAAAGCAAATGCCGAGCAAGAGACTTACTGTTCTGGCCTGGCATGGGGAAACAGATCGAGGATGCGGTAGCAGACTGCAGCATATGCCAAGAACGGCGCAGCGCAAATGCAAAGGAACCAATGATGTCACACGCCATACCCGAGCGGCCGTGGCAAGTGATAGGCACAGACCTATTCACATGGAACTCACAGGACTTCATAGTCACTGTGGACTACTACTCCAGATTCTTCGAGCTAGAAAGACTTTACAGCTGCACCTCATCTGCCGTCATCATGAAGCTGAAAGCAGCAATGGCTCGACACGGAATCCCCGAGACTATCATCAGCGACAACGGTCCGTGCTACAGCTCTGGTGAGTTCCGCAACTTCTCACAGACATGGGGTTTCTCACACACCACCACAAGCCCCCACTACCCACAGAGCAACGGCCTCTCCGAGAAGACTGTCCAGACGGCCAAACGCATCCTGGACAAAGCCAAAGCTGAGAACAAAGACCCCTACATGAGCTTACTGGAGTATCGCAACACACCGGTGGACAACCTGAAATCACCGGCACAGCTACTGATGAGTCGGAGGCTGCGGTCCATTCTCCCATCAACAGCAAAACACCTGCAGCCACAGATCGCCAGTCAGGAGGATGTTCACAAAAGGAGAGAGGTATGTCAACAGCGCCAGCAGGCATACTACAACCGAACAGCCAAACCTCTGCCCCACCTGCCCGCAGGCACACCAATCCGCTTCCGGCAGGAGGATGGATCCTGGAGACCTGCAACTGTGGAAAGACCAGCGAACACAGACAGGAGCTACCACATCCAAACCAAAGAAGGTCAGATCTACCAACGCAACCGTCAACACCTGCGACAAAGCAGAGTGAACACTCACACTACACACACACACACTTCACAGCAGACTGTTACCAGCGCTAACAACAACACACAAGCCCATCAGCAAGAGCATGCTGAACCTCCAGACACGAACAATCAGCGACAACCAGACACACAGCCTGGTTACACCACGAGGTCAGGTCGCACGGTCAAACCAAGACAAATCCTTGACTTATGAATGTAAAAAAAAAAAAAAAAAAAGATGAAATGTTATTACGGTGTCACATTTAGACAGGGAAGGAAATGTTTTACACTACTTTGTTGCAGTCCAGTTATATAAGAGTTCCATTTTCATATTCTTTCTTATTAAGATTGTATTCGTTTATAAACGTGCTCAACGTGGTCTGTATCTCTGCAGAGAAAGCAGCACTTTTCAGAAAAAGGGAGATGTAATATTTGCTAGTAATATTTGATTTGCTAATGTCCCTTACGGCTTTCCGTAGCGCCACAACAAAGTCACGTGATGTACGTAACAACGTCAGTGGGAATCCGGTCGGTGAATAAACACCCAGCACGAGAGAAGTCGTCCTTGCTTTATTAATGTTATAAGTTAACATAGCCAGAGGGCACAGATCATTACACACTACACACCCTACAGTTGCCAGAAACTCAGAAGAGACCCATCCAATGTCAGCTTCTTTTCTGTCCACTGTGGTCGCAGAAAACGACCTCACGGATGTTTGGAGGACACTTAATCCAACAGCTAGGCAGTACACATGGTTAAAAGCTGCTGAGGGTAGTGTGAGGGCAGCCAGGTTGGATAGGATTTACCTCAAGCAAACATACAGCAACAGGTTGAATAAGTCCACGATATCGCCTGTGGGATTTTCAGATCACCATTTAGTAGTGGCAGATTTTTCCTTACAAGTTCGATTTCGACACTGTTCCTACTGGCACTTCGATGTGCGGCTAACGCATGATAAAGCCTTCTTAGCTCAGTGGTGGGAGGTAGGAAAAACACAAATTAGGATTTTATGTCAGCAATACAAAAAACATCTTGGTATGGAGAAAATCTGTTTTGACGAATTAGAGAGAGAAATTACGATATCAGAAGACGAAGTAATTATTGGACGTGATGGCAACAGCAGCACCTGAGAAAGTAGGACGAAGGCTTTAGGTAGGTTCCTACATGAGAGAGCAAAGGGTGCTTTAATCAGAACCCAAATCGCCCCCATTAAAGACATAGATGTTCCAACTTCTTTTTCTTCTTTAAACTCTTCCCTTTCTTCTTTAAACTCGAAAGAAAAATTAGGAAGAAAACTGTGATGATGCATCTCAAACTTCCCAGTGGGGCAATAACAATTGATGCATCAGAGATGAGGAAGTTGGCCACAGACTTTTACAGCAGCCTGTTCAGTGCGGAGACCTGTGACTCTGACTGTGTGGAAGAGATACTGGAGGGACTGCCTCAGCTGGGTGAAACACAGGTGGCCTTGCTGGAGTCCCCCATGTCCTTTGACGAGATGTCTGCAATGGTTCAGCAGCTCAGCTGTGGCAAAGCCTCCGGAGTTGATGGACTTCCTTCAGAGTTTTACAAGATGCTCTGGACTCTAATTGGACAAGACTTACACGATGTATTTAAAGACTGTTTGGACTCTGGAACTCTACCTTTGAGTTGTAGAAAGGCTGTCCTGACACTGCTACGAAAAAAAAGGGAGCTCTTGGCCTACTGAAAAACTGGAGACCAGTTTCATTCATTGTTATGTACTGATTATAAGATAATTGCAAAATGTCTTTCAAATAGACTCAAACAGTGTATGGATACGGTTGTACATTACAGCCAGACGTACTGTGTTCCTGACAGCACAATTAAGGATAATCTTTTTTTGATATGGGACATTATTGACATATCTAAGCTCCAGGAGCTGGACGTTGGCCTGCTTTCCTTAGATCGAGAGATGGCTTTTGACAGGGTTGATCACTGCTATCTGTTTAAAACACTTGAAGGTTTTGGTTTTGGGTATTTTTTTTAACTGGATCAACTTATTGTATTCCGGAGCCAGTGTTCTGTTAAACGTAGGGGGTGGACTCAGCCGACCTGTTTCTGTTCAGAGAGGTATAAGACAAGGTTGTCTCTTACCTGGAATGCTGTACTCCCTGGCCATTGAACCACTTTTTTTTTCAGCTCAGGCAGGAGCTCCCAGGACTAACCTTTTCAGGGAACATCACCAGTGCAGTTAGCTTATCAGCAGACGCTGACGATGTCATGGTTTTCATAACAACTCAACACGATCTACAAATTCTCAAGCAGAAATTGGCCTTATTGGAACAAGCTTCCTCTGCAAAAGTCAATTGGTCAAAAACGGAGGGTCTCTTGCTGGGGGAGTGGAACAATAAAGAGAAACTGACATTACCAGCGGGGCTGCAGTGGAATACAGAAGGGATAAAATGCCTTGGTGTATTTCTGGGCAGTGACCGCTTTCAGGACAAAAACTGGGAGGGTTTAATTGAAAATGTCAGTGCTCGATTGTCTAGATGGACTTGGATCGAGCCTCAGTTGTCCTATAGGGGGAGAGTCTTGATTGTTAACAACTTGATTGCCTCGATGTTATGGCACCGGTTTAAAGTTGTAGAACCTCCGGACACGCTCATACGGGAAGTATAGAGGACACTGGTGAGCTTCTTCTGGGGAGGCTTTCACTGGACCAAGTCTGCTGTACTGTTCCTACCAGTGCTAGAAGGAGTTGCAGTTTGCCTTCAAACTGTGCAGTGACTTTTATACCATGACCAGCGACTTTGGAGTGAAACAGCATCTGTGTTGCTTTGGAGGGTTATGAACCTGAACTACGACAAACACTTGTTCCTTCTGGACCTGGCTGGCATGGAGTTCACTACAACACCCTTCTATCAGTCTGTCCTCTGAGCTTGGGGAACTGTCTTACGCACCAAAAGAGACTACTCCCAGATCTATAGCAGTGTAGGGCAGGAACCACTCTTCCATAACCAACTGATACGCTGCAGGATGCTCAGCTCCGTAAGTGTACAGAGATCCCTCATGAGAGCTGGACTTACAAAATTAGTGTGTCTCAGATCAGGAGGACAGTGGAGGATGGCTGGTGTTTTGAGCCAAGAGACTGGCTCTTCGTTTGATGGAGGGGTTGTTGGAGGAAGTGATCAGTGCACTTCCTCACTTCTTAAGTACATCACAGAAGGCCTTGTATGCAGTCACTGTAAAGGTTTCCAACAGAACATCACTAGCCGGCGTACAGGAGTCGAGGTGGTTGAGTGTGTTGGCACCAGACTCATCCCCCAAGGGCAGCTGGAGGTCCCTGTACAAACCCCCCATAGAGAAACGCACTGTGGATCTACAGTGGAGGGTGGTACATGGGGCTGTGGCTACAAACAGACATGTGGCACACATCCTAGGGCAGGGAGCCACTGCTCTTTCTGTAATGATGAGGAAACTCTACAGCACTTATGGCTCAGAGGTCCCAGGTTGAGCCCTCTTTTCTCTGAACTGCAGCAGTGGCTCAGAGGTTTAGGAGAGGTTCTCGAAGACAGCCTGTTTGTCTTTGGTCCGAGGTACACGGCAGCACGGTGCAGATGTGTCACCTTGGTTAATTTTCTGATAGGTCAGGCAAAAATGAGTGTTTGGCTTAGCAGAAGGAACAAAACGAAAGGCACAGGGTCCACAGATGCTACACTCATGTTCAGGGGGCTAGTGGCTGCTCGGCTAAAAATTGAGTTGATGTTTTTCAAACTTATTTCAAACTTGGAAGAATTTATTTCTATTTGGGGGCATGGGGATGTGCTGTGCACTGTAGAAAACCAAGTGCTTCTTCTTAATTTCTGAAAAACAAAGGGAAGGTCTGTATCTTTTTGCTTTTTACTGTGTATGGCGATTGTTGTGTTTTTCACTGTGTATATGAGTATTTGTGTTAATGTTGTTATTTTGATGTGAATGAAGAATTGGACCATTAAAGGCTTGGTTAAAGGTCAAAGGTCTCTCTCTCTCTCTCTCTCTGTGTCACACACACACACACACACACACACAGATACACACACTCTTTCTGTGTGTATGTGTGTGTGCATGCTTGTGTGTATGTGTACGCAGTCATGATAAGTCACTGTTTGTGTTTAGCAACACTGTTCTTAATCATGTCTTCGGTTCCTCTCTTTCTTTTAATCTTGCTGTCCCTCTGGACACCGACACAGTCTTGTTAGCTCAGTGGACCTGAAGCACGTGAACCTGAAGCACTCGCTGAACCCTCGCAACAACACTTACACAACATGTCTCCGTCCCACCAGTGACACTCTACCTTCGGAGGGCGCAGCTGTCAATCCATCTATCTGTTGACAGCTCCTGGAGGAGGGCGTCGCTGCTGGCTACACGCTCCCCGCTCAGCCTCCGAGCAGAGCAGACCACAGATGCAGCACATGAAAGCTCAGATGCCGGGGTTGTGCAAACATACCGCAGACAGCACTGTCAACCACACACGCCAAATCATTTAGAGTGGTGCCATCGCTGGAAACACCACGTTTTCAAAACAAAACCGACTCATAACGACTGACAGACGGCTAAACGTCCCGTAAACTGGTTCTACAAAGTCAAACAAAATGAAGGATGAGTACCGAACAATGGGCGGGTGGGCGGGGGGGGGGGCGTCCGAGCTTTGCCGTGTTTACGGGCCGAGAAATCACGTCTGCTGAGGAGTCCTGAGAAACTTGGGCGGAAACGTGATCGACTGCCAACATGTCCTCGTGTGACTCGCACGCGGCTTAGGTCACACCAGGACAGATGTGGACAGATGTGGACGTCCGCGGGGAGTTGTCGTTATGTAACTTGTTGCTCGCAAGTGTGCATTACACATTACTCATTACATATACGAATGATGAAGTGTGGACCATTACTTCTGCGGAGAACTATGCCCTCGGACCGACGGCCAGGACGCAGCAGACCGGGGGCCTCTAAAGTGGCCGGTGTCTCAGTGGGGAAAAAAAACCCATTTGGTGCATGTTCACTGAAGGTACTGAGTAAAATGTAATGCATTACTTTTGTGTCTCCAGCTCGGGTCACATCAGGACAGACTGAAACATGCAGAGCACTCGACGCCATACACACACACACACACACACACACAAACACACACGAGTCAAAATGCAGCCTGTTTACTAAGCATTATGCTATTTTTACTAGCTATAAAATCCTGTTTTTGTCTTTGGGTGACTGCTCGGGAGCACTACGTGTCCTCTGTAAAGTTTGTCTTGTTGTGTCTTACTGTGTTGATATATTTTACGAACACAACTTGCTCTCCTATGAATACAACGATTACTATGGTCCCATCTCACCAGTTCTATTTCTGAGAATCACTGCTGACCTTGTTGGTTTGCAGGGAAAAATTGTGAAAATAAAGTGGACATTTGAATATGTTAAATCCACAGGCGTCGGAGGGGCGTCCAGGTAGCTTAGCAGTATATTCTGCTGCCTACCAACACAGGGATCACCGATTCGAATCCCTGTGTTATCTCCGCCTTGGTCGGGTGTCCCTACAGACACAACTGGCCGTGTCTGTGGGTGGGAAGCTGGATGTGGGTAAGTGTCCTGTTCGCTGCACTAGCGCCTCCCCTGGTCGGCCGGGGCGCCTGTCCGGGGGGGGGGGGACTGGGGGGAATAGCGCGATCCTCACACGTGCTACGTCCCCTGGCAAAACTCCTCACTGTCAGGTGAAAAGAAGCAGCTGGCGACTCCACATGTACCGGAGGAGGCATGTGGTAGTCTGCAGCCCTCCCCGGATTGGCAGAGTGGGTGGAGCAGCGACCGGGACGGCTCGGAAGAGTGGGTGGAGCAGCGACCAGGACAGCTCGGAAGAGTGGAGTAATTAGCTGGATACAACTGGGGAGAAAAAGGGGGGAACCCCCTCCCCCCAAAAAACCCCACAGACATCTGCAGTTGGCATCAAAATTAGAATACCAGCGGGTAAACCTTTATTTCTGTCCCATATACTCAAGTGCAATGATGCTCCAAAGAGTTTTATCAACAAACACACGATGCGAGTTGAACTGTCTGAATAAAGGAGTGCCATCATCCAAAGTTGTCCAGAACCAAACAAGTCTGAGACGGCGGGGAAGGGTTTTGGATCACATGGAGGTCAAAGGTAAAGCGGGACAGAACTCCCCAAGAGTCTCATTCAGAGTGAAAGCAGACATCTGGGGAGATAGGAAGGGAGGAAGGGGCCGCGATAAGAGAGGAGAGACGTTCACACAGGAGGGACGCAGGGGAGGAAAACCACTGAGCGCAAAAACAGTGAGGCTGAGAATAACCAGGACTAGAGGACGTTGATAGGAACGACAGAAAAAAGAGAAGATGGGATGAGAATAAAGCGAGGAGGGTGTTTTCACATCATCGTGGAACATTTTGCAGGGTTTATTTTTTCTTTTCTTTCTTTTTTTTGTAATTTTCCCCCCTTTTCTCCCCAAGTGTACTTGGCCAATTACCCCACTCTTCCGAGCCATCCTGGTCGCTGCTCCACCCCCTCTGCTGATCCGGGGAGGGCTGCAGACTACCACATGCCTCCTCCGATACATGTGGAGTCACCAGCCGCTTCTTTTCACCTGACAGTGAAGAGTTTCACCAGGGGGATGTAGCGTGTGGGAGGATCACACTATTACCTCCAATCCCCCCGAACAGGCGCCCTGACCGACCAGAGTGCAGCGACCAGGACACATACCCACATCCGGCTCCCCACCTGCAGACACGGCCAATTGCGTCTGCAGGGATGCTCAACCTGCAGGGGTTGCAGGGTTTTATCCCCCACAAAAACGCTAAGACGTTGATGAAGACTCGACGAGGTTTTGATAAGATGCTTCATCAGCGCTGTCGTACCAAATTTTGAAGGCGGTGTTTGAGAGGAGAAAAAAAACAACAACTGCAATGGTTCCCTCCCCATGCTGAAATGGAAACTACAGTACAATCTTGGTCCATCGTGTCATCGTCTCCTCTGTATAGTTAAACTTTCAGGTCTCGTTTCAAGTTCTGCAACACAACTACAGCCAGTCCACGATGCTGCACAGATACACAGGAAGAATTTGAAAAGATGTCAAAGGTTACCATAACGACTATCTGGGAAGGTTTCAGGTCAACCTTGGTCATGTCAGATGTTTGGGGTGTGGACAGAAAGTAGTGATTGCCAATGAAATGCTCGTTCATGAGATCTGTAACGAAACATGGCCCGATAAGGATCTTCAGCTGAGGCCTGTTGCAAAAGTTGCAGCCAAAGAAGGGCTGTTTGGTTTTCTTCCTTTTTGTTTTCCTGTCAAGATGGAAAAATTGGCGTCGATACAAACTAAAAGAACGCCCTTAATGGTGCAGACTAATAGAAATGCAATCATAACGTACAATCTGTTATGAGTGACTGTACCTCTGAGTTGAGAGTCACACTATGAAATATGAGGACAGTGTTTAATTGGTTCTGCTTCTTGTTTGCCTTCCTTTGTTCTTGGTCTGTCTCATGTGCAACAAAATGAAACACGGATCTGCAAACGCCCGGCTCTCAGAGTCTGTGGCCTTCTGCAGATTTATTTCAGTTCACACTTGGCTTAGCCTCTTTCTGGATGTTCCTGCTGGTGCTTTGTAGCTTAGAATCAGAGCCAGAACCATAGTTTGAGCCAGAAATAAAATTAGAGCCAGAACCAAAATCAAAATCAGAACCAGAATCAAAATCAGAACCAGAATCAAAATCATGTTTATTGGCCATGGAGTTTTGCACATACATGGAATTTGACTCCGGTTTGGTGGCTCTCTCAGTGTACTTAACATAGAATAATAACAACACTACAACACAACAATCTTCAGATATATACACAAGGATTGACTTATACAGGCAAAATACGAGGTGATAGGGTGCAGTGGCGCAGAGAATATATCAGAGACGCTGAAATAGATGTTAGCAGGTTACTTACATACATGCCCGAGTAGGAGCCTAACGCTGTCTTTCCTCATGTTTCACAAGCTTGTCAAACTACTTTTCACCGCTTCCAGTGTGGGAAGATGGCGGCGCCAACTCACGTTTGCAGCGGCCTCACCCAGTACTGACTATGCAGTGTCTTAGTCCACATCTACGTCTTAAGATTGTGTCATGGTGTGACTGTCGATTTTTTTTTTGTTTAATGGCTGGGAGAGCTGGCATTGGATCGGCTGAGAGAGCTTGGTCTGCTGAGTCCTGTGGGCCCAGGGACCACGGCCCTGCCCGGAGCTGCGCCCGACAAAAAAAACCGAGGCGGTCTGGCGGTGGTCTTGCCTAGCGCCGACTTTACAGTGTTTTTGTCTGCATCTGCGTTTGTGTCATCGTGTAGAGTGCGGGGGAGGTGTGTCGAAGGTGTCTGGCTAGGAGAGCTGGGGTTGGATTGGCTGGGGGAGCCTGGTCTGCTGCATCCAGTAGGCCCAAGGACCACGGCCCTGCCTGGAGCTTCGCCCAAAGAGGAAACATAGAGGGCGGTCTGACAGGAAGCGGAAGCAGTGCAGGCTAAGCTAACCGCTAGCCCGTGCAGAGATATGTCCTGGTCACTGCACTGGCGCCCCCTCTAGTCAGTCGGGGCGCCTGTTTGGAGGGGAAGGGGAACTGGGGGGAATAGCGTGATCTTCCCACATGCTATGTCCTCCTGGCAAAACTCCTGTCAGGTGAAAAGAAGCGGCTTGTGACTCCACATGTATCGGAGGAGGCACGTGGTAGTTTCCAGCCCTCCTTGGATCAGCAGAGGGGGTGGAGCAGCGACTGGGACGGCTCGGAAGAGTGGGGTAATTGGCCGGATACAATTGGGGGGAAGGGGGGGGGTGGAAGAAAGTAACAGAGCAGTGACTTCTTTGTGGCTGTTTAAAATCATCTGTGATGTAATGCATGTTATAATGCATGTAATGCACGAAAACCACGCAGCTTCCCTCCCACGGGATTTTGCAAGTGTCGTTAAAGTAACGGCAATTAAAAGCCATAGTTCTCCGTCTCTGTACAATCGGCTTCACGTCAACATGGTCCGTAATAACTCATTTCACCAACCCAAACTGGGGCTCTCGCTGATGAACAGGATGTAAAAATAGCCTCCTATGCTGTGCTGTTGAGCGCCACCAATGACAAACACGTCAGTCTTCCAGTTCACCGACATTGCTGTTGACACCTTCCTCTGGGCGGAGCATTAAGGAGGGTGAAAACCAACCGAGGAAGAGGTTTACATGTACATCGGCTGCACCTTACGTCATTTAACGACAGGGCAATTATAAAGAACATCCAAAAGTCCTGTTGCTTATTCAAATGGCTGAATGGATCCAGATGTGTTCAGTGAGACATGTGCAGACATCATCACCGCTGAGGTCTATGTGATTGTCGGGTTGTTCATCGCAGTCTGTTTAAAAGTGACTTATGAAGAGCTGTCAGGAATTAGTCGGTAAATGCAACAAAGGCCTGTTGCGAAATCGTACTCATACGTATGTGTTACGTGTTACTTAAGGGGGAGCAGTTTTTCATGATACGCTAACAGAACATAGAAATGTTTCACTTTGTCGAATTTGCATATGCATCTAGCCAAAAATACTCTTAATACATCGATAGATATTATGGTGAGCTGGAGTGGAAGAAGGCAGAGAGCTCTTTTTCATGGCAGCTCCCGTGCCCCATAAGACACCGGAAGTGCTCTTTTATTTACCCACCGGCCAGAACTAACAACACAATGACCCCCCCCCCCCCCCGACCCCCCCACAGGAAACAACCGGCAACATTAGTCTGAGTTACAGTCCTACAGTCAGTCAGTCAGTAAACGGTCCTCTACTTAGTCCAAGTCGAACCTCCAAACAAACAACACAACAATAACCATATCACTAAACATGAACGTTAACAGTCCCATCAGCCATTGCGTTCCCCCAACACAGAACCGCCAACAGTCAGAGCGACCGCCTCCCTACAATATGGTGGACCGACGAACTTCTAATATGTTTAAATTCTATATGGTCTGTTGTTGCTACTTGCTTTTAGCGCAAAGTATTATTATCCAGAGCGCAAATTCATCCCATCCTACAGCTCGAGCACATTCCAGCCATCATCCAGCTAAGCCACACATCACTGTAGCACAGGCACACACTTTGCCATAAACTATAATCACGGTTGCAAATCCATCAATCCATCCATCCATCCAACCATTATCTATACCCACTTAATCCAATGTATTATCTAAATTGCCCTTAAGTGTCAATGGCGGGTTGTGGTTATGACTGTAGAAAATTAAGGACATAACTACCCAGATAGGAAATTGCTGTGGCCCAGACCCGTCACACAACCGACACTTTCATCCAGCCCACATGCTGCGTGGAATGATGGCACTTGGGCGGTCCGCTCCTGTTTGCCAGATCTGGGCCAGAACCAAGCCATAGCAATGCCGCATGTGCCACATATTTACCAAAGGTGGCCCATATTTGTTTTGTGATATTTGGGCCATGTTCACCATTTACCACACGGACCACTTCAGGGTCACATCCAGATTACATGTTGCCGAGAGCACCACATGTTTGCCAGGAAAGGCCCACATTTGATTTGGCATATTTGGGCCATATTTGCTATTATACATGTGGGCCACTTCAGGCTCACATCCATTTTGTCAGGGCCAGAAGGCCATCAGTGCCGCATCATTGCCTGAAGTGGTCCACATCCGGATGCTGTCTGGGCTGTTATTCATATGGATTTAGAGAAATCCTGCCTCAGCGCAAACTGTCTTGATATAAAGGAAGGTTGGACGTATATTCATTACTTTGAACAGGTAGACTTGTGGGGAGATGGTTATTTACCCAGCCTAACAAACAGCACTTTGTCTCATGGCTCTCTGCTACTGAAAAAAAGCCCCCTCCTCATCTTTAAAATCTGGACATTTTAACCCTAAAGCACAGCCTCCGAACGTAGATTGTGCCGCTTTCTGATTTCAGCAGCATGAGGAGAGCTCCACCTGGTGTCGAGTGCAGGGACGGCATGGCGTTGGGCCCTGACAGTGTTGTTTAGGCGAGGCTGCCCCCTGCAGGACAAGAGCGGGACTGAGGAGCCGCGCTGTGGCAAAGCGATACGGACCTCCAGCTGGCATGAACAACCGCCAGGGGGCGAAAGAACACGCACCCCTGAAAGTAGGGCAGCCAACGCAGATACCGTGTCCAAAAGGCCTTAACCCTGCTCTCAACAGCCCCTTTTCTCTTTTGTTACTCTCTTCCTTCTCTCTTTCAGTCAATTAACCTCTCTTTTTCTCCTACGTACTGAAAATGTGGAAGATGCAGAATAATAATAGTAATAATAATAATAATAATAATAGCCACTAACAGTGTTGGAAATTCAGATCTGTGGCTTTAATTATCCATGACATATAGGTATTGAATGAGCTCATTCAAAATTCAAAGTATGACCCTCATGGCATGAATCACTACATGGCCACAGCACCTGCACTTCCACCTTTATTGGCCACAGGTGTTGAATTCGACGATAAATGTTTCATAACCCCCTTCACGAGCGGACGCCGAACATCTCCTCGACTTTCGCTGCAGCCACACAGCTCTCAAAACCTCATTTGAAGGATTTCCTGTCGTTTTGCTGTTGTTGCAGCCGTCTCGCTCGCCCCTCTCCCAACGAGACCATCCGTGCTTCACAGCCCCCGGGGGGCTTCCTCGGCTCCATATCCTGAGGAATGTCTGGCAGTCCGTGTCTCACCTGCAACACATACACGCGGCCCGGGCGATGTCCAAGAGACGCCACTGGCATCGCACACGCCCAAGGTTTAACTTGCCCGATGTAAACAGGAAATAAACTGCCGTGGGTTTCCCAAGTCAGATGGGTGACACGGCGGTGACCCGCCTGTTGTGCGCTTGTTCCGAAGATCGGGCGCGGGATGATTCCTATTTCTCTTTGCTTTCTATCAGCTGATATCACCTTAACGGCCTTGCGACGGCCTGGCGGGCTGTCCAGGGTGTCTCCCGCCTGCTGCCCAGTGACTGCTGGGATACGCTCCAGCATCCCCACGACCCCGACTGGGATAAGCGGTTCGGCTAATGGATGGATGGAAGGATATGGCCTAAACAGGCGGGATACCTAACAGGTAGGCCTACGTTTGTCTTCCTCTAAAGACGTCCATGCACACACTCAGACGCCCACATGCACGTAGCACACGTGCACAAACACTCACACGCACATAGCACACGTGCACAAACACACACACACACACGCACGTAGCACACGTGCACAAACACACACGTGCCATCGCGTTACAATACGAGGAAAAGTGAATGATCCCCACGGAGAGCTCCGATACAAACTTGTATGTAATTCAGCCATTGTCAAACACACACACACGTGCAGACACACACACACGTGCACACAGACACACACATGTGCATGCACACACACATGCACAAACACCAATGCTTCTCACATATCCACCCTCGGCGGTGGCTGGTGGGCGTGCGGCTGTGAGATGAGATGGGTGAGTGTGTAATGACTAAAGCAGGGCATATTGGAAACCACACCCAACGGGACAGGAAAGCAGCCAGCTGAAGGGCTCCAGCGCTCCAAATGGGAGAAACAGGTGAGATAATGTGTGTGTGTGTGTGTGTGTGTGTGTGTGTGTGTGTGTGTGTGTGTGTGTGTGTGTGCATGTGCAGGGGTGCTAGTTATATTCTTTTAGTGAAAGGTAATAACTGGCTGAATGAGAAATACAGTAGTACAGGAGTGAATGGGAGCTGCAGAGGGGCAGGAAGACCGAGAGAAAGAGGGTGAGAGAAATATGTCGAGCTATAGTCATGTGTAGGTAAAGTAAGGCTTCCACGGCGAGACACTATTTCTCTTTCTCTCTTTCTCTCTTTCTCTCGCTCCGTTTTCCTGTTTTCACGCCTCCTGCCCGGCGTCCCGTGCTCAGCCTGCCATGAACGCAGAAGAAGGTTTGTGTTATTCTGAAATACAGCTTTTACACACCGTCGAAGGGAATATAAATATACTCATGGAAACACAAACCCATGCTTACACGCATACTAACACACACACACACACTCTCTTTCTCTCTCTCTAGGTGCCTCACATGTGCACACATGCGCACACACTCACACACACTCTCTCTCTAAGTGCTGCACACACACACACACAAAAACACACACACTTGGTGCTGCACGTGCATGCACACACACACACACTCTAGGTGCTGTACATGTGCACGCACACACACACACACACACATACACACACAGATACCAGGAACAGACACACTACTAAACGTGCATGTCACACAGAAGAGATGTGCTATTGCTTGTCTCTTTCTCTTTCTTCCGTCTCACTCGTTCAACACAACCCTTTTTAACATGCTACCTGATTATGTTTAATGGAAGACCCATCAAGTCGCACACACACACACACGCACACACACACACGCACACGCGGTAGCTCGCCAACTATCAAAGCCCCCATTGTTTCCTCCCTTATCACTTCCCTCTCTGCTGTTTTTCCCTTCCTGCACTCCTTTACCTGGCCTTATCTCCCTCTCTTTCATCTGCTGAGAGGCCGCCGAGGACGAGGGACAAAGGGAAGAAAAGTGGGATGTGGTGGGGGGTGGGATGGGGGGTGGGGGGTTGCAGTGGCGATAGAGGGCATGAGAAGAGAGAGGGTAGGGGGAGATGAGGGGTAAATGGAGAAGGTGGGGGGGGGGGAGCACGGCCCGCCTCGGTCCTTATCTGAGATAAACGTCACAGACACACACTTGCATTTGCGGGCGCGCAACACACACACACACACACACACACACACACACAGTTGGGCCATTGTTTGGCCGGTTGGCCGCGGGGCCCTGTGATCACAGAGGCTGAGACTGATGAACGTGTGCCCCCCCCCCCCCCCCCCGATATGCCGCTTTCATCTCTCCGCTCTTCCTGACTCCTCTCTCCAGCTCAAAGGAGCCCTCTTCCTCCTTGCCCCCCCCCCGCCACTCTCGCCCCCTTGCTTCCCCCATCAACAGATCTCTACGGGAAAAGAGACCCTGTGCCGCCCTGCAGAAACGCCCATTAGCTTGGGGGGGGGGGGGCAGTAGTGGCAGGTGGCTGTGTAACATCTTTGACCCAACAGTATGCTGAACTTTTCCTAACGTACAAATGCAAAAAAAAATTTAAAAAAACATACCTTTATTTTATACAGCGGGCGGGGCTGTGGAATGTACATTACTAATAACAAAGTGAGTAAACACTCCAAACCTGCTACACACACACACGTGTCACAGACAAAACAATGACGTCATACTGTGGCGACCGGGGGAGGCGGCCGCTCCGACCGTCTGCGGTTCTGCGCTGGTGAGAGCGCAATGGCTGACGGGACCGTTCATGTTGGATTTAAAATGGTGTTTTAATGATGTGGTGTTCACGTTGTGGTTATTCTTGTGTTGTTAGTTTTGGGGGTGCGACTCTGACTAAGTAGGAGACTGTTTATTGACTGACTGTAGGACCGTGACTGGGCCGGATGTCGCCACTTGGAACCCGGGGTGGGGGGTGGACTCGTTACGTTGTTGTCAGTTCTGCTCCATTCTGCTGGCCGGTGTGAATGAAAGAGCACTCCCGCGGGGTGGTGCGGTGTATGGGGGGGGGGGGGGGGGCACGGGAGTTGCGATTAAGCCGCCTCTCGACTCGTTCTTCCACGCCGGCTCGCCACAATACTGTGGCGAATTTGGGGGGGGGGGGGACAGGGGACAGCCGCAGCCGGGACGCTAACCTGCGCTAACCAGTCGACTAAAGGGCCCAGTCGACTGGTTAACGTAGTCCACGGGAGACCCGGGTTCGCTTCCCGACTGCCCCCCCCCCCCGAATTCGCTACATTGGTGTCAGAAGTGGGACGGCGAGACCGTGAGGCCATCGGAAGTCACCCTTTAGTGCGACTGGTTAACGTAGCCGCGGCCGACCCGGCCGGGTCCGCGTCCCGGCTGCCCCCTGAATTCGCTTCAATACTGTAACATGCCCGGATAAACAGCCGTGCTAGCCCTTGGCTAATGAGTCGGACCCTTTAGTCGACTGGTTAAGGTTGTCGACATGGGTTCGCGTCCCGTCACGGGCTGGGTCGGTTCCCGGACCGCCCCCCCCCCCGGTTCGCTATAATACTTTTAGTTTTAGCTGGCAGCCCCCCCTACCTACAACATCTTCCCGCGTGCCGTCTTAGCAAGAGCCTGAATCTTTTTTTTTTAATTGAGCTCTAATTTTTTTTTCTAAATGAAGCAACAAAAAAAAAAGTGTAGTTGAGCAAAAACCCGACGCTGATGAGCGACTGAACGACTGCTGCTAGGGGTGTCAAACTCCAGGCCTCGAGGGCCGCAGTGTCTGCAGGTATTTGTTGCAGCCACGCACTACACCACCTGATTAAACTAGTTCCTTTCCCTCCTCGATCCAGGAGGTGAGCTAATTAGTTAAATCAGGTGGTGTAGTGCACGGTTGCAACAAACACCCGCAGACACTGCGGCCCTCGAGGCCTGGAGTTTGACAACCCTGGAATACGGCAGTTTGGATATGACAAAAATGGCGGGTTGCACCTTTAACGCCGACTCTCACCCCCGAGTGTCCGGCTTTGAGATCCCGTAGACATTATTTCATGAGGGGGGCGACGGAATGTCACTCGACAGCGCGTACTGCGTACCGACGCAAACGGTATTCTAGCACAACCGGCTGCAGCGAGACTCAAACCTCCTACCCTGTCCTTCTGAGAAATATGGCGTGATTGAACTGCTAAGCCACAGCGGATTGGCCGCAGACGTGCGAGGTCGGACCGAGTGCCAGCATCTTGAAAGACTTGAACCCGAAACAATCATTTTAAAAACCGTTTTTTGGATCCCTGCTACCAACTCCCATCATCCTCTGCTGACAGTTTTATGTCGTGGCAGACTGAAACGGCGCGTGTGTGCGTGCACGCTCCCGGTGTGTGAACTTCACACAATGTTCGAGTGCAAGGTAGAAAGTCCACAGACAAGATGGGACCACTAACGGGCCCGGTGTTTTGACAGCCGCTTGCTCCCGTCGCCACGGCGACAGCGGCACATCACTTCTCGGCATTCCAAGACGTCTATCAAGATGGACAGGAAGTGGCATGGGAGGAATGTGTGAAGGAGCGGTAGCGCCAAGATGTCCGCCGTCAGAAGTCGGACCCTGCCCATTTCCCAGCAGCTCCCAACCTCTGGACTCTGCCGCTGTAACCTTTCAACTCTTCTCTTGACAGGACATGCTTTCATCGGCCACTGAAAAATGCACCTTGATGTAGGCAGGGATCGCTCTGTAGCATAGGTGTTCAAGCAGAACTGGTTTTTTTCCCCCAAGTTTTTGGCATCTGGAAATGCAGCCAGCGATAGATTTTATAATTTGGGGTGCTTTTTTTTTAAAAGATGTAAATGTAGTTTTCTGCATTTGTAGTTCAAGTGAAAAGGGCCTTCTCAGGATTTAAAGATGTAGATCCACCCAGTTCTCATCACTCGGAACTATAACTCAAAGCAGGTTTCTGCACTCGGGGATGAAAACAGATAGTTCTTGGATTGAATTCAGCATCAATATTTATGTATTTTATTAGAGGCAACTTTCTTAGGTTTCTGCAGAACCACGTTATGCTATCTCTCTTTGCCATGACTTGCAAGCGGAGAGAGAGGATGTAAAAATGCAGTGATAATGTTGTGTTTAGGTACATTAGTGTTAGTCCTATTTCCCGTATTACAGAATGTTTTCCATCTTAGAGGTAAGCGTATTCTCACAGTAGTCAGTCTGACGTTAAAGCATCCGTCCTGGTCTATATATGAACGCATCCAACTCTGGACTCCCCTCTCTATCCTTCTTTTTTGTTTTTTTCATCTGGCCTCTTCCATCTCTCGGAGTGACAGATGGAATGTGGCAGGGATCTCGGGAAAATGTTTTGGTATGCTTGGCAGACAAATGCTGGCGTTGCCATGGCGAGGACTCACGTGGAGACAGGCTCTCTCCATCCACATTGTTTTCAAGGAGTGCATGGTGGAGTGTATGGTGGATTGTATGATGGCGAGCATGGTGGAGAGCATGGCGGAGCATATAGTGGAGCGTATGGTGGCAAGCATGGTGAAGTGCATGGTGGAGTGAATTTTGGAGTGCATTGGGGAGTGTATGGTGGAGTCAATGGTGGAGTGTATGATGGCGTGCACTGGGGTGTATTTGGTGGAGTCTGTGGTGGAGTGTATGATGACGTGCACTGGGAAGAATACAGTGGAGCGTATGGAGTGCATGGTGTAGCATATGGTGGAGTGTATGGTGGAGTGTATGATGGCATGCACTGGGAAGTATATGGTGGAGTGTATGGTGGAGTGCATGGTGGAGCATATGGTGGAGTGTATGGTGGACTGTATAATGGAGCATATGTGGAGTGCATGGAGGAGTGTATGATGGCGTGCACTGGGACGTATATCGTGGAATGTATGGTACAGTGTATGGTGGAGCGTATGGTGGAGTTCATGGTGGAGCGCATGGTGGAGTGCATGGTGGTGTGTATGGTGGAGTGTGTGGTGGTGTGTAAGGTGGAGTATATGGTGGTGTGTAAGGTGGTATGTATGATGGAGTGTATGGTGGACTGTATGATGGAGCGTATGGTGGAGCATATGTGGAGTGCATGGTGGTATGTATGGTGGAGTGCATGGTTGTGTGTATGGTGGACTGTAGGGTGGAGCATATGGTGGACTGTATGGGGGTGTGTATGGTGGAGTGTAAGGTGGACTGTATGGTGGAGTGCATGGTAGACTGTATGGTGGAGCATATGGTTGAGTGCATGGTGGTGTGTAAGGTGGAGTGCATGGTGGTGTGTATGGTGGCGTGTAAGGTGGAATGTATGGTGGAGTGTAAGATGGAGTGCATGGTGGTGTGTATGGTGGAGTGTAAGGTGGAGTGCATGGTGGTGTGTATGGTGGAGTGTAAGGTGGAGTGTATGGTTGAGTGTATGGTGGTATGTATGGGGGACTCTATGGTAGTGTGTGTGTTGGTGGTGCTGGCAATATGGGGTAGCACTCATTCTT
>NW_026611481.1:0-26317 GCF_029633865.1 Lampris incognitus
CTCACTGACGCTCAGCCTCACGTTTAGCTGTACCATCCGTATGTGTGTGTCTAAAAATGTATACTGTTGTAAAACGTTAAAGATTTTAAAGTTTTTTTAAATTAATATCATAATCCTCATTACTAAGTAAATTGTCAAAATATATGTTTCCTGTCCCCCAACACTATTCTCTCCTGGGCTCCCCCTCGTATTCCATCACTTGATATTGTCCATGTGGCTTCATTCGAGGTAGGACTTCACAGAAACTCCATCAACAGAGCTGTAAGTAAGACGTTCTCCATCACCTTCAACCTGCTCAAACAAAGCAACCTTTAAATAAAAGTTTTAAGTGTTTCTGATGTGTCGGCTTGTGTTTCTGGGTTGTCGGTTGGCTAAAAACACGATTCAGCCAAGCTAACGTTAGCTCTGTTGAACCGCTGCAAAAGCATCTACTTTATAATGTCAGTGTTAAGCAGCCAGTCATATAATTAAAATAACATGTAATATAAGACACTCAGTTGAAAATGTGCTGTCAATACTAGACCTACTTCTAATTACGAACTTATCAATGATCCCGTATCATTCTGTTTGCGACAATGGCACACAATAGTTGTGCTTTGCATCTATGATTTTTTTTTCTCCTTCCAATAACAATTTTTAGATCAGCTTTTTCCAAGTTAAGTCATTTTTTTACTGGCCAAGTATGATCACATACGAGGCATGTGACTTGGTACTTTGCTCCCAGAATGAGCCAAATATACGGTTAAATATCAGACTAAATGTATGTAAAATAAGTCCGAGTGCAACTATTAGCAATATTAGCAATATTAGCAGTGTAACAGAACTAGTCTATGATAAGACCAGTTCTGAGAAATTAAGCATGTAGTAGTATACAGCTGTCAATAATATTCAAGATTCAAGATCAAGATTCACAGATCCTATTGCACCGATCCTTTTGCACAGATTATTGCATTTGGTAGGTGCAAGAGTGCAAATTGGATGAAAGTAAAAGTTTCTCAACTGTCATTAATAATTCCATAAAAATAAAGTCTGTTATCAGCCGGCCTGGCCTGGAATGTACAATATTCCCCAGCAGTGTTCTTACAAGACCATTATCTTCCTGATACGAGAGTAATTCAACCGCGCTGGTATCAGCCAGCAGCGCTCACGCTCTCCCAGATACAAAGGTTATCGTTACTGTGTTAGACACAATGTATTCAGTTAATGAGTAATAAATACAACTAATTAATCTTGTGATGATGGTATGATTAGTAGACACCAATTAGTCACTTACTGCAAAAGCAGGACAGTTTGATATTTGACTGAGAATTGCCGAGAGGGGGGGGGGGCCTACTTACCTGAAACTACTTGTGTTGCCTATGGGCATATTCACATTATGTCCACACTATCTCATTGTGCAATGGACCCATATCTAGGCAGGCAAAATAACAAGGTAATCAATTTAGTTAACTGTGCAATTAAGTTAATTAATTGCCTGTATGCCCAGGAGTTTCCTTTGGGCTTGTGCAATGCACCACAGTGTAGCACACCAGCCAATGATTCGATTAAAGAGTCAGTCACGCCAACTGAGGCTGAAGTGTAAAAGCCGCCAAGTGGAGTCTTGCAGTTTGTTGTCAGTTTGTGTCTCAAAATTAACTATTCAACGCCTCCGACTGCACCGGCAGCATCAGTAAGCGGTTTGTGGGAGCTTCAGACGGTGTGAGATAATGTTCTTTAAACCGAGCTAACGTGGAGATAAATCTCTTTCACTAGAATGAAGATTCATATCCATCCATGGTGCTTACAGCGATAAAGCAAAGTTAGTTTGGCAAATCTTTTCCAAGTGGGTATGTAGCTTACTTTTGCTTGCTTTGCACTGGTAAACAAAGCGAATGGGAAAAAACACAGTGGGACTCCAAAATGAGGCAATGCAAGAAAAGAAAAATGGAAATGACTCTGAGAAAGGTGGCGCGGACTCTCAACTTTAAGATAAGTAAAGGAAAAGCTGAGGGACTGAGATATTGTGACTAAGTCAATACTTGGAAATATCAGCGACACAAAACACGCCGACAAACCACAAACTTCTTTTCCGAAGCCAGTTCTGGACCAAGCTGAAAACTCGGTGGTCTTGCAGCTGAAATCCCCACAAAAATTTCCCTTTTGTAAACCACTGATATATTACCAGCGCGCTGCAAAGGCAACGGCCTCCTCAGGGGCAAACCCTCGACCGCATATATACACCAGATATGAATTATTACAGCGAGTATCACCGTAATGATGGAGAGCAGCAACGAATTAAAGCAGGAAACATGAAACACATAAACCATCCACTGCCCTTACGGGGCTTTCCCTCCACGGCCCCTCTGAGCTGCCCCCCTCCACATCTTAGCCGGGGTTCAGAAGTGACTACTTCTATGAGCCGAGCTGCAGGGGTCGCAAACACACGCCAACCCAAGAGATTTAGGGAACCTTTGGAGGCCAACGCCCAAACAGAGGCGAGGTGAAGTGCTGTTTTAAGAACTGGTGGTGGAAACGGGGCTATATTGAGAGAAAGGGGACAATCACAGTGAAACGATGTGGGGCTGAACCATATCTTGTTTGTGCCGCGGCCTCAATCCAAAGGATGCAATGGGAGGTAAACTGAGCCCAACAGCTAAATAAATGGCGGCACAGTGGTTAGCGCGGTCGCCTCACAGGAAGAAGGTCCTGGGTTCGAGCCCCGGGGTAGTCCAACTTTGGGTGTCGTCCCGGGTCGTCCTCTGTGTGGAGTTTGCATGTTCTCCCCGTGTCTGTGTGGGTTTCCTCCGGTGCTCCACTTTCCTCCCACAGTCCAAAGACATACAGGTCAGCTGAATCAGCCATACTAAATTGTCCCTAAGTGTGAATGTGTGTGTTTGTTTGTTTGTTGGTTGGTCCTGTGATGGCCTGGTGGTCTGTCCAGGGTGTCTCCCCGCCTGCTGCCCAACGACTGCTGGGATAGGCTCCAGCATCCCCGCGACCCTGAGAGCAGGATAAGTGGTTTGGCTAATGGATGGAGTTAAATTAAGCTAAAACGTTTTTACTGCTTGATGGATAAAAAATAGCAAAGGTCCGCATCTTTCTCAACTAATCTTCTTTTTGTGTGTGTGGATACCCCCCCCCCACCATTTTCTTTCAATTGTACTTGGCCAATTACCCCACTCTTCCGAGACATCCCAGTCGCTGCTCCACCCCCTCTGCCAATCCGGTGAGGGCTGCAGACTACCACGTGCCTCCTCCGATACTATTCCCCCCAGTTACCCCTACCCCCCGAACAGGCGCCCCGACCGACCAGAGGAGGCGCTAGTGCAAAGACCAGGACACATACCCACATCCGGCTTCCCACCCGCAGACACGGACAATTGTGTCTGTAGGGACGCCCCACCAAGCTGGAGGTAACACGGAGATTCGAACCGGCGATACCCGTGTTGGTAGGCAACAGAATAGACCACTACGCTACCTGGACACTTTCTCAACTAATCTTGAAGAAAAACAGTCTCAACATTTTCTATCTATCACTCGCTCTCTCTCTCTCTCTCTCTCTTTCTCTCTGTCTCTCTCACACACACACACACACACACACACACACACACACACACTTATTGTCGAAGGCACAGTCTTGCAGGTGTGAGGGGAGGAGACTTGTTGTTTTAATTGATTTCCCCTGAGTGCATTGGGGAAGCTCAGCATCTCACACACACACACACACACACACACACACACACACACACACACACACACACACACACACACACACACACACACACACACACACACACACAGGCTCCTATGGGTGGACATGTGACTGTGTGGGCTCACATACTGCAGACACACCACATGTATGATATTCCACTTCACACATCACACAGACAAACAGGCAGAAGTGAGCAGACATATGTTAAAGTATTCACTCTCTCTCTCTGTCTCTCTCCCTCTCTTTCTCTCCTCCTCTCTCCCTCTCTTTCTCTCCTCCTCTCCCTCTCTCTGTCTCTCTCCCTCTCTGTCTGTCTCTCTCTCTCCTCCTCTCCCTCTGTCTCTCCCTCTTTCTCCCCTCCTCTGTCTCTCCCTCTCTCTGTCCGTCTGTCTCTCTGTCTCTCCCTCTCTCTGTCTGTCACTCTGTCCCTCTCTTTCTCTCCTCCTCTCCCTCTCTGTCTCTCTCCCTCTTTCTCTCCTCCTCTCCCTCTCTCTTTCTCTCCTCCTCTGTCTCTCCCTCTCTCTGTCTGTCTGTCTCTCCCTCTTTCTCTCCTCCTCTCCCTCTCTCCGTCTCTCCTCCTCTCCCTCTCTCTGTCTCTCTCCTCCTCTCCCTCTCTCCGTCTCTCTCATATACTTTGTGCAAACGTTCAACGTCGTGATTTAAAAAGCTCTCCACTGTATAAACGGCAGAGCGCCTTACCATGAAACCACAGCCCTGCAGTGTGACACAACTGTGTGTGTGTGTGTGTGTGTGTGTGTGTGTGTGTGTGTGTGTGTGTGTGTGTGTGTGTGTGTGTGTGTGTGTGGTGTATGGACGGTTGGTATGCGAGCGTGCACCATCAGAATCAAGGTGCCCACAAGTCTGAATCTCCTCTGCCCTGGATAAAAGCAAACCCGTGTCCATTCTCCAGCGTGAGTTCAAGGGACTCGAGAGTAAGAAACTTGGAAACCCGTTTTTTTGTCAGCGTTAAACAGTTTGTAAAGTGATTTATTGCAAATAATGAAAGGGTTCTCCTCTTTGCCACGCTTCATCTCCCACACTCAGAATGAGACACAAAAAAAAAAAAAAAAAACGGCGTCTACTTGTATAATTTTTTGTGTGGAAGAAAGTCGTATTTGGTTAAGTAGAAGATATTTAAAGGCACCCTTAAAGAAATGTGTGATTAACTATGCATTATAATCATAACTTAGTAATGGTGTGTACATTTTTACTTTTAATCCTGAGACCTTCTCCATGATGCAGACATCACCGGCTTTAAGTCTTGCGGGTGTACTTGACTCATTTCCCAAAGCAGCACGCACACACACACACACACACACACACACACACACACACACAGACACACACAGCATGGTCAACTGTCCCGTGTAATGCATGCGTACATGTGTATGTATAACATTTATGATATAATCATTATAACAATATTTCATACAGTGGCCTATGTGTGCTCTGCATATATACGGGAAGGGAAATGAGCCCGACTCCGACCCGAGCCTGGCCCGAATTCTATCAGCATGTCAGGACCCGACGGGCTTGCAGACCTCTAGCGTGTGTACATGGTGTGGGCGTGGCTTCCTTCCCTGGCCCTCTCTGGCTCTCCCCTGATTTGTGGCTCATTCACCTCACCCGCCCAGCCTGCACCATTGGCTTCCATCAACTCAACAGTGTATCTACGCTGGCTTTCCATCCACTCATAGTCCCCATGTTGTTTGCGTTAGCTGTATTTACCATGTCTAGGTGTGCGTCGGGATCACTACTCCCCGGTTCCCCTGCCTGCCTTCCTGTCTGTCTGCCTTGCCCGCTCGCTTATCCACAGCCAACCATGCTCAGGCCAGCTCTGACATCCACCATCGCCTCTTTACTTTGTCTGCCATCCTCATTTCGCTTTACGCCAACAATAAACCCCTTTTACATTACTTAATTGCATTGTCTGTATCTGTGTTTGGGTCCACCTCTTCTGGTCACAACAGAATGATCTGGCCAGCACGGACCCAGCAGACTCAGGCCACTTCCGCCAAGCTTTCGCCACTCAGAGTGCCCTCGACGGACAACACAACCAGGCCATGATGTCATGGAAGCCCTCAAGTCACTCTCGACCACCGTGGCCCAGATTGGACACACCCCTCCACTGGCTCCCAGTTGCTGCCCGCATCAAATTCAAAACCTTGATGCTCGCTTACAAAACAGCAACTAAAACGGCTCCTGCCTACCTGAACTCCCTCGTTCAGGTCTACACTCAGTCCCGCTCACTATGCTCTGCCAATGAAAGGCGCCTGGCACTTCCGTCACAAAGGGGCCCTAAGTCACTAGCCAGGCTCTTCTCTTCTGTAGTTCCCCAGTGGTGGAACGAGTTACCAAACTCCACTCGATCCGCTGAGACCCTCTCCATCTTTAAGAAGAGGCTAAAGACCCAGTTCGTTCTCAAACACCTCAGCACCTGATGGTGTGTATGTATATATATATATATAAAGAATTCGCTTCTATGCATTGCCTTTGTGCACTGCCTGTTGACACCTTTGTCCTATCAGACTTGAACCTAGTTTTTTGGCACTTACTTGCATTGTCGCCTCCTGACTAGATCCTTGCTTGTGTGTATTAACTCTCAGATGTACGTCGCTTCGGATAAAAGCGTCTGTTAAATGAAATTGTAACATTGTAACACTGCAAGTCAACCAGGTCTCCACACATCGTTCCTCCCCAGCTCCTGAAGCCTTGGCTAGCCCCCAGTGTGTCAGGGTCCCCGCAGCTTAGCTGAATATTCAGTTGCATTTAGGACAATAGCAGCAGATTCAGGTCGGAATGATGCTTCATTTCAAGGGGTGTTTCTCAATGGGCTATGTGATTCAGTCAAAGATGAGTGAGCGGTTAGGGATGATTCAGACAGTGGCAGACTGGCCCATACCCACATCCATAAAGCAACTCCAGTGGCTTCTGGAGTCATAAGTCAATCCTTGTGTATACACTGCTCAAAAAAATAAAGGGAACACATAAGCAATGCAATGTAGCTCCAAGTCAGTCACACTTTTGAGATATCAACCTGTCCAGTTAGGAAGCAACACTGATTTGTGAATCAATTTCACCTGTTGGTAAATTGTCTAATTTCCACCAGGTGGAAATTAGACAATTTGCAAGACAACTCCTATAAAAGGAATGGATTTGCAGGTGGTGGCCACAGACCATTTGCCTGTCCTCATCTTTTCTGGCCGATCTTTGGTTAGTTTTTCATTTTGCTAGTGCCCTCACCACTAGAGGTGGCATGAGGCGGTATCTGCAACCTACAGAAGTTGCTCAGGTAGTGCAGCTCATCCAGGATGGCACATCAATGCGTGCTGTGGCAAGAAGATTTGATGTGTCTCCCAGCACAGTGTCCAGAGCATGGAGGAGGTACCAGGAGACAGGCCAGTACACCAGGAGACGTGGAGGGGGCCGCAGGAGGACAACAACCCCGCAGCAGGACCGCTATCTGGTCCTTTGTGCAAGGAGGAACAGGAGGAGCACTGCCGGAGCCCTACAAAACGACCTTCAACAGGCCACTAATGTGCAGGTTTCTGCTCAAACAGTGAGAAACAGAATGCATGAGGATGGTATGAGGGCCCGACGTCCACAATTGGGGCCTGTGCTCACAGCCCAACACCGTGCAGCCCGATTGACCTTTGCCAGAGAACATCTTGGTTGGCAGATTCGCCATTGGCGCCCTGTGCTCTTCACAGATGAGAGCAGGTTCACACTGAACACCTGTGACAGACGTGAGAGTCTGGAGACGCTGTGGAGAACGTTCTGCTGCCTGCAACATCCTCCAGCATGACCGGTTTGGCGGTGGGTCAGTGATGGTCTGGGGAGGCATATCCTTGGAGGGCCGCACAGACCTCTACGTGCTAGCCAGAGGTACCATGACTGCCATTAGGTACCGGGATGAGATCCTCAGACCCATTGTCAGACCATATGCTGGTGCAGTGGGCCCTGGGTTCCTGCTCATGCATGACAATGCTCGTCCTCATGTGGCCAGAGTGTGTCAGCAGTTCCTGTATGTCGAGGGCATTGATGCTATGGACCGGCCCGCACGTTCCCCAGACCTGAATCCAATCGAGCACCTCTGGGACATCATGTCTCGTACCATCTGCCAACGCGATGTCGCACCACAGACTGTCCAGGAGTTGACCGATGCCCTGATCCAGGTCTGGGAGGAGATCCCTCAGGAGACCATCCGTCGTCTCATCAGGAGCATGCCCAGACGTTGTAGGGAGTGCATACAGGCATGTGGAGGCCACACACACTACTGAGCCTCATTTTGAATCGTCTTGAAGAATTTCCACAGAAGTTGGATCAGCCTATGTTCTCATTTTCCACTTTGATTTTGAGTATGATTCTGAATCCAGACCTTAATGGGCTAATGATTTTGATTTCCATTGATCATTCTTAGGTTATTTTGCTCTAAACACATTCCTCTGTCTAATAAATAAAGATTTTCAGCTGAAATATTTCATTCATCGAGGTCTATATTGTGTTTTTAGGTGTTCCCTTTATTTTTTTGAGCAGTGTATATCTGAAGATTGTTATGTTGCAGTGTTGTTATTCTGTTAAGTACACTGAGAGAGCAACGAAACCGGAGTCAAATTCCATGTATGTGCAAACCTACAGGGCCAATAAACATGATTCTGATTTTAACGGCCATCCTCACTCCCCTTTATTTCTACAATAACCCATTTTACATTCCATTGTCTTTGTCTGCGTTTGGGTCTGCCTCTACTGGTCATTACAAACTGACTGGTTTTCAAGTGACTTGTCCTCCACTGTTGCATGGATTCTTGAGCTATCTTTCTGTGCAACACTTCAGATAAGAGCGCTTCTCATTAACAAAATGCGGCTTGTTTGACTGATTATCTGACAATGAAAACAAAATCTAAAATCCAGACTTCTGTTCAGGTATCACCAACAACCTTATAGCAGGGACTGATGCTGCGGAGCAAATGCCTGATGTGTCATCTAGTTCCAGTTCTAGTTCAAGATTATTGTCATGTATTAGAATATAATTAAATTATTGTGCTCTGGCTCTCTCTGCTTCAACACAAAGGGCACAAGGACAAAGGACACAAGGACACATCACCCCCCCCCAAAACCCCCCCCCACTATAGACCTACATAAACTATGTACACAATTCATACATTATATACACAATATAGAAAAGTACACGACACAACAATGTAAGGTGCATAGGGTGCGTAAGCTGTTCGGCAATCTGACTGCCTGTGGAAAGAAACTATTACTGAGACGGGCGGAGTGTGGTCTGATGCTCCGGTAAAGGTTTTTAGATGGAAGGACAGTTCAGTTCACATTTTACCCCAAATCAGTCAGTCAACACGGCCAATCGGTCTTGTTTTTTTTGACAACCAAGAGATCTTCATCTTCATCATCAGCAGTATACCTTGGACGGTAACCGCCTTGTGTTACTGATAATCTGACCCCTGGTGAGTTTCGACTGCGACTTGGATTTAACACCACGTGGTTGTCAATGTGATTACCATTAACTCCCAATCAGAGAACGATAAAGTAAAAAGAACAAGTTGTAAAAGGATTTGTTTTTCAGTAGCCCCTAGTTTGATCAGAATAACGCTGAGAGTAGTTATCTTTATTTCTTCAGTTTTGGTGCATTTGGCAACGTGGTGGTCCCAATGGTTGCTTTTCACGGAGCGAATCCCAGCATTCCCTTCAAAACGAATTTAATACGGAATGCGCAGAAGGCGTTCACGTACAGGTCACAATTTCTGGTGGCTACAGATGTTTGTTGGACCCCCCCCCCTTTCTTCCCAATTGTACTTGGTCAATTACCCTACTCTTCCGAGCCATCCCGGTCGCTGCTCTGCTCCACCTCCTCTGCTGATCTGGGGAGGGCTGCAGACTACCACATGCCTCCTCCCATATATATGGAGTCGCCAGCCGCTTCTTTTCACCTGACAGTGAAGAGTTTCTCCAGGGGGACGTAGCATGTGGGAGGATCACGCTATTTCCCCCAGTTCCCCCTCCCCCCTGAACAGGTGCCCCGACTGACCGGAGGAGGCGCTAGTGCGGCGACCAGGATACACACTGACATCCGGCTTCCCACCTGCAGACACGGCCGATTGTGTCTGTTGGGACGCCCGACCAAGTCAGAGGCTACATGGGGATTCGAACTGGCGATCCCTGTGTTGGTAAGCAGTGGAACAGACCGCTATGTTACCCAGACACCTGGAGTGGCTGCAGATTTTGGTGTAACGCTGACGTGGTTTGCTTGGCTGCGAGCTATGGCAGCAGGAGCGTATTTGAGAAGATAATCCGGCAGCAGCGTGTGTGTTTTGAGAAGAATCACGAACCAACAATCACGGCAATATCGAGCAACATATCAAACATTTAATGAAACCTAATTAAATGTTGGCTAATGTTTAGCATATACTATTTTAGCCCCTACTGCTTGCTCTTCTGCATTTGACATGCGAGTTCCTTCTTCTTCTTTTCTTTTTTAGGCTCATATGGAGGAGCAGTTACAGACCGCATAATACACTGAAGGGCTGCTGCTACAAATCTGACAGATATCAAACATAGCAGTTTTGATATGAAATAATTACCAGTACATCTTTAACATGTAACACCACCACAGTACAGTTTATTACTATCCGAGCGCTCAGCGACCAAGAAATTAAAATCTTACGGGGAGAATTTGAAGAGGACCACTCTTAGGAATTCCAATCTGAGTTCTAGTGTTTCCCATTCCACTTCCCGAAAGGTCAGAAAACATGGATTGCAGCCAAGAAATCACCAAAAGAATTTAAGTTTCTTATGAAAGTAAGAAAAAGACGGTTTTTAGTTTTAGGAGTTGGGTTTATCCCCAGAGGCCAGAAAAGACCTTGTTCTTGTTCTGTTCTCCTCTCGTACTTCAGGTTTACACACAGGGAATTCCCAACATAGCTCCTTCACATATCCAAGCGACTCAGCCGTATGGAAAACTGGAAGTTATATCTTACCTCGGAATATTAATGAACTCGACTGAGGGAGACAGGATGCTGTCAGGAGTAAACCTGTTCACGCTCTCTCTGTGTGTGTGTGTGTGTGTGTGTGTGTGTGTGTGTGTGTGTGTGTGTGTGTGTGTGTGTGTGTGTGTGTGAGCAGGTAGGAGAGCTGCAGAACTGATGACATGAGTGGCTGCGTGTGCGTTTACCTGTGAGGAAACCTTTCCGTCGCTGTGAGCTCCTACGAGCCGATGGTTAAAAGCTGTGGGAGAAACAGGACAACTTTGTCTGGCTGAATGCTCAGCTTCCTCGTCAACTGCTGTTTTTCTGTGCTTGGTTTTTTTTTTTTTAATTAAATCTCATGTGGCATACCTGAATACTCCTCTCAGTTTTCTTTCTCAGAGAGCCAAGAGCCGTGTTATGGTGTGTGTGTGTGTGTGTGTGTGTGTGTGTGTGTGTGTGTGTGTGTGTGTGTGTGTTCTGCTGTCTGCATGATGACAAACTGAACTGGAATTAAGTCTCAAGTCTTGGCACTCAAGCTCCAATTCACAACATACAAGTTCCAAGTCCTAAACAAGTCATTATGTGCGCTCCACTGAATTTGACGCCATTTCAAAACTTTACAACGGAGTAACAGTTAATTTACTAAGTGTACACAAACCATGGATAGTTTTCAAAATTTCTACTTATTACAGATTAACCCAAAGTGGCTCTGTAATTATGGAAAACAAGAGCTGACGGGCTGCAGACTTTTCAAAGGCATTTTATCTTTGGGCTTGGAGAAGGCTTCCAGTCTTTCAAGTCAAAAGGCTCAAGTACAAGTCAAGTCTTCCCCCCTTTTCTCCCCAATTGTATCTGGCCAGTTACCTCACTCTTCCGAGCCGTTCCGGTCTCCATCCCCTCTGCTGATCTGGGGAGGGCTGCAGACTACCACATGCCTCCTCCGGTACATGTGGTGTCGCCAGCCACTTCTTTTCACCTGACAGTGAGGAGTTTCACTAGTGGGATGTAGCGCGTGGGAGGATCACGCTATTCTCTCCAGTCCCCCCTCCCCCCTGAACAGGCACCCTGACCGACCAGAGGAGGCGCTAGTGCAGCGACCAGGACACACACCCACATCCGGCTTCCCACCCACACCCACAGACACAGCCAATTGTGTCTGTAGGGACGCCCGACCAAGCCGGACGTAATACGGGGATTCGAACCTCCTTCCCCGTATTGGTAGGCAACAGAACAGACCACTACGCTACCCGGACGCCGCTGTTTTATCAAATTTTAAGTCATCAAATTTGTCACGAGTCTGATTCTAGTCCAAGTCATATGACTGGAGTCCACTCCTGTGTCCAAAAGAAAAATGTCCCCGTGTTACCCCCGGCTTGGTCTGGCGTCCCTACAGACACAATTGGCCGTGTCTGCGAGTGGGAAGCCAAACGTCGTGTCCTGGTCACTGCACTAGCGCCTCCTCTGGTCGGTGGGGGCGCCTGTTCGGGGGGGGGACTGGGGGGAATACCGTGATCCACCCACGTGCCACGTCCCCCTGGTGAAACTCCTCACTGTCAGGTGAAAAGAAGTGGCTGGCGACTCCACATGTACGGGAGGAGGCATGTGGTAGTCTGCAGCCCTCCCCGGATCAGCAGAGGGGGCGGAGCAGCGACTGGGACGGCTGGGAAGAGTGGGGTAACTGGACAGGCACAACTGGGTTGAAAAGGGGGGAGGGGGGGAACCAAAAAGAAAGAAAAAAAAGAAGAATTTATTCATTCTCTTCTGAACCGGGATGGCTGAACGTTGTCCGTCGGAGCCGTAATGGTGGCAGGAACCAACAACGAGGAAGGTTTACCACCTCATTAAAACCCATTCGACCCCGACGACGATCCTAAACGGCTCACACAGTTGAACCAAACGTAACATCATGCAGCCAATATACCTCATTTCATCCTGGCATTTTTCCTCCTGAAAACAAGTTAGAATTTCCCCCGTTTGACGGACTTAAAGCACCGCTTCCTTTCGCTTTTCCTCTCAACAGGATCTCAGTGGGCGCTTCCTGACTTTTAACAAGAATACAACTTCCAATCCGGTTGTACTGAAAACAGAATTTGCATTTGAATGCCTTCCCCTCACTGTGCAGAATTCCTCCCATTGGCATCTGAATTCCGCCGGAAAAAAAAACATCCACCTCGCTCTGCATTCAATACCCACTTTTGAAATTTACTCAGAAAAAAAAAAAGAAGAAGCTTCCACTCGTCTCCCACTCTCCCTGCGCTGCGCTGCTCTTGAACCGCCGGTCTCCGAGGGCCGTGTCATCTGTCATGGCTTCATAATGCGCGCCGTACTTAAAAGCTGCGTTTGATTTTGCATTTCACCTCGGCGAGATTTACCTCACGCAGGATATTTATTCAAGTTTCAAATCTAATCTCAACTAATCTGATTGTGGGGCGGGGGGGGGGGAACACACGCCAACACACCACACGCGCAAGTGGTTCTTTTGGACACACACATGTAGATGAACACACACACACACACACACACACACACACACACACACACACACACACACACACACACACACACACACCACACACACACACACACACACACACACACACACACACACACACACACACACACACACACACACACACACACACACACACACACACACACACACTCGGTGTCGGGTCTGATCTAAACTGGGCCATGCTGGGCCTGGGAGGAGGAACTAAGAGCAGCCAAATGGGAAGGTGGAAGAGCCAGAGGGCTTATATGGGGAGAGGGGGGGGAGATAATGGAACAGGAACTGGGGGGACGGGGGGGGGGGTGAAAAGACAGAGGAGGGGAACAAAGGTTATGAAGGCCCTTCAGGTTTAAAAACCTTGAGTTTATTTCCCGTCTGACGTCATGACGGAAGTACAGTGTGTAACTTAGAGCCATGTTGTCATGGCCTTGTTTTACAATGAGCCGTTGAGTCTACAGGGTCCTCATCCCACTGCTACACTTGGCTCGCCTCGCTCAAGGCCCAGCGGCAGGAAGTTGGCTTACTTTGACTTTAACATAAGTAAGTAAAGAGCCAACAAGCACGTTGAGGGTGTTTAGCTCGTTCTAACGGCGATGTGTAGGTTATGTTTATGTCTCGATTTCCAAGTTAACATAGCGCCCCCTTGTGCTGCTTATTCTGTGTCTGTAAGTCTTCCATTTCTTTGCCCATACACAAAGTTTGAACTTCAAATTGCCAAGTCAAAGGTAGCTATAATAATAATAATAATAATAATAATAATAATAATAACCCATCCATCCATCCATTATCTGAACTGCTTATCCTGCTCTCAGGGTGGCGGGGATGCTGGAGCCTATCCCAGCAGTCATTGGGCGGCAGGTGGGGAGACACCGTGGACAGGCCGCCAGGCCATCACACTGGGTCCACACACACACACACACACACACACACACACACACACACACACATTCATACCTAGGGGCAATGTAGTACGGCTGATTCACCTGACCTACATGTCTTTGGACTGTGGGAGGAAACCGGAGCCCCCGGAGGAAACCCACGCAGACACGGGGAGAACATGCAAACTCCACACAGAGGACGACCCGGGACGACCTCCATGGCTGGACTACCCCGGGGCTCAAACCCAGAACCTTCTTTGCTGTGAGGCAACCGCGCTAACCACTGCGCCACCGTGCCGCCCTAATAATATAATAATAATAATAATATAATAATAATAACAATAATAAAAACGACAGCCTTGGACTGGTAGTTGGAGATGAAGAGAAGTACTGCTGCATACTGCTGCTGGGATGCTGCAGCATGTGCGCTCTTCAAAAGCAGTTTGCAGTGTGGCTTCTAATCGGAAAGTGTATTACAGAAGTCAAACAAGAGGTGTTTGCTTATGGTCTGGCCCCAGGTCCCTTTTGGCTCATCTTAATAGGACATCTTTAATACATATTTATAGGGGGCATTGGGGGATATTAAAAAACATGACTTTGAGACATACCAGGATCATTTTAATCCCATGGTGATAAGGATCTATGTAGGGTTAGCGCGGGAAGGAGAGACCGAAGGACTCATTTGTTTGGCGACGGCTGGCCAGCGGATGACTTTGGAGAAGACACGGATGATGGACAATCAGTCGAGGGAATATTTTATTTTCAGTGAATTAAAACTTAGCGAAGTGCCCATAAAGTAAGAATATTTTACCCAAGTATCACATAAGCATGTCCCAAAAAATCCATGATAATTCATATTCATGTCTGGGATAAATACAGATAAGTGAATAATTACTTGGTCTTCTGAATCATTAACATATTAGATAGGCTACTACATATATTAAAGTGGCTATTCTTAATTTCTTCAGTTTTAGTGCATTTGGCATCATCTGGAGGTCTCAATATTTGGTTTTCACTCTGCAAATGCCAGAGTTCAACTCAAAATGAACGTGACCCTCAATGTGCAGAAAGTGTTCATGTGCAGGGAACACTTTTCAGTGGTCATATATATTTTGGTGTAACATGGGTAAAATAATCCAGCAGAAGCCATACTTTTGAAAAGGAAGACTGATCGGCAATTTCATCCGACACAATAATATTGAGCAACATATCAAATATTCAATTAAACCCAATTACATTTTTTAAAATATTGATTTATTTTATTTTAACATGTGAGCTTTGAGTTTCGTGCCCTCAGTTATTCATGTTCCCATTTCTCGACAGGAGACATTGGCAGGTATTGAACAGGAAAACTGCCCTTTGACCGAAGGACCTTGGGTCACGCCCTTGTGTTGGCATACATCTGCCCTGCTAAACTACACCTGAGAAGGATACTGAACCCCCATCTGCTCCAGGATTGCTGTTCTGAAGCTAGCTGACCCTGTACTCTGGACTTCATGGGGAAGGGGTAAGTGAAATGTCATAAAAGATGATGAAATTATTTCTATAATTCATATTGTCATATCAGGGTGGAGTTTGCATGTTCTTCCCGTGTCTGCGTGGGTTTCCTCTGGGGGCTACGGTTTCCTCCCACAGGCCAAAGACATGTAGGTCAGGTGAATCGGCCGTACTAAATTGTCCCCAGGTGTGAATCTGTGCGTGTGTTGGCCCTGTGATAGCTTGCTGGCCTGTCCAGGGTGTCTGCCCCCCTGCCGCCCAGTGACTGCTGGGATAGGCTCCAGCATCCCACGACCCTGAGAGCAGGAATAGCGGCTTGGATAATGGATGAATGAATATATACTTTTGATCCCCATGGGGAAATTACGCTCTGCATTTAACCCATTCTAGCTGTGTAGCTAGAATAGGAGCAGTGGGCAGCCGCCGTGCAGCACCCGTGGACCAACTCCAGTTCGCATTGCCATGCCTCCGTCAAGGACACAGACAGGAGTATAAACCCTAACAGGCATGTCCTTTTTTATGTTTACATGTTGTATAATGTTTCATTTTGTATTTCAGCACCTATGGTTTGCTCTTCTGCAGTCAATATGCAAGTTCTTCTTCTTCTCCTCCTCCTGTTTCCTGTGTGGTTGCTACACATCTGAGTACTTGGTGGGAAAGGCAGATCCCACAGGCGGCAATGAAAAACAGAGATGCACTTGCAGAATGCCAACAGATTGAATCGCTGCTGCTACAAGAACACTAGCGGGGAAAGGCATCAAATATGGCATTTTTGATGTAAAACAACTACACATTACATCTTTGAATGAGATATGTAATAACAAATGCACTACAAGCACGCAACAAATCCACACATGAAGGTAGCCTCAACGTCTGATCAAGAAATACATTGCTGCATTTTGTTTTTTCAAATGCTGGATTAAAGAAGAGGAATAAACCGAGACTATATTTTTACAAAGGGATTAAAAGGAACGGGTTGATTAATTCTACAACGGGATAGTACCACTTGTCGTCACATCAGCAAACAGCAGCCCACTCTTAATCTCATTAAAACCATTTTATATCATCCACTAGAATTAAATATCTCAGAGAATAGTGTAATTTTAGTGAGTAAATTTATAATTTTACAATTTTTTAATTTTATAGTGAGTATATTTGAGGGACAGCTCAGGTTGGACGGTTTGGAGACAAAGCAAGAGAGGCAAGATTGAGATGGCTTGGACATGTGTGGAGGAGAGATGCTGGGTATACTGGGAGAAGGACGCTGAATGTGGAGCTGCCAGGGAAGAGGAGAAGAGGATGGCCAAAGAGGAGGAATATGGATGTGGTGAGGGAGGACATGCAGGTGGCTGGTGTGACAGAGGAAGATGCAGAGGACAGGAAGAAATGGAAACGGATGATCCGCTGTGGCGACCCCTAACAGGAGCAGATGACAGTAGTAGCAGTAGTAGTAGAGTATAGTAAAGTGTATTTTTAAATGTTTCTGCTACTTTAAAAGAAAAAACAAACTGAACTAATAAAACTTACTTTGCACAGACTTTAGTGAACACTAGCCGGAATACTGAGAAAGCCAGAATAAGATATTGGACTTCTCTCTTTGGGAAGAGATGCAGAGTGCTTCCCATTGTACCTCACACAGAAGACGTCTCAGCCCTTCTTATGAAATTGTCTGGACTGTGCCATCATCACGAAAGTAGGCCTGAAACTCACAGGCATCTGATACGGTTTTTTGATTTCATAAGTGCAGTCATTTAAGCTATTTTTCCACGTGACATCAGTTTTCCTGTGTTATAGTGTTATGAGTCATTGCGGTATGGAGTCTCTCTGGCTGATCAGACAGTAAAACAGCAGCTTCAAAATCTATGTGGATTCAGCTAATGCTTCCTTCAAGATTCAGATGTTAAAGTTTTGCCATGCGGTTCTGCAAACACAGAATCAGGACAAGTCCATAATGTCATGTAATACATGTAATTTTGCACATATCTTCAGTATCGAACCTGAACAACTCCATATTAAAAAAAAAAGTCCTTTCCAAGATGTAAATGAATGGCTGTTTTGTTCCTTCTTAATGGTTATTTTTAGTTTGAGCCACTCATATGATGTATGAATTGTCCCAAGGCCCTAAAGCAGGACACCCACCACGCTAACACCACTTATTTTACATTCCTCTGCGCTTACATTTGTCTCAGTAATGGGCACATTATCTCCTCTCGCCGCACAAAAGTGACGGAGAAGAATGGCGGTTCCCGTGCCCTCCTCCTTTAAACGTGGCCGACGCTACGGGCGGTTTGTAATACGGTGATGGATTTTCTCCTGTAAAGATGAGCTCGATGATGCATGCACTCCGGAATATTCCTTTATTAATGTCACCATCACTTCTTGATTTGATGAATTCTCTTTTATATTTACCATCCATATATTTCTCATTATCAGACCTCCTATTTTTTTTTTCTCCAGGAGTCGTCGTCAAGTTCACTAACCTCCAAACTCCAAGATATGTTTTTCTCAGCAAAACAAAAGGCTGGATGAGGTAAAAAAAAGAAAAGCAAAACATTATATACTGGGGCGGCACGGTGGTTAGTGCGGTCGCCTCACAGCAAGAAGGTTCTGGGTTTGAGCCCCGGGGTAGTCCAACCTTGGGGGTCATCCTTTCTGTGTGGAGTTTGCATGTTCTCTCCATATCTGCGGTAGGTTTCCTCCCACAGTCCAAAGACATGTAGGTCAGGTGAATCGGCTGTACTAAATTGTCCCTAGGTGTGAATGTGCATGTCGACCCTGTGATGGACTGGCGGCCCGCCCAGGGTGTCTCCCCGTCTGCCGCCCAATGACTGGTGGGATAGGCTCCAGCACCCCGCGACCCCAGTTGGGATAAGCAGCTTGGATAATGGATGGATGGATGGACAATGTCACCGTCACGTCTTACTTCTTGATTTGATGAATTCTCTAAGTTTCTCATTATTAGACCCCCTCGTTTTTTTTCCAGGAGTCGCAGTCAAGTTCACTAACCTTCAAACTCCGAATAAAAAAAATGTTCTCAGCAAAACAAAAGGCTGGATGAGAAAAAAAAAAAGCAAAGCATTGTATATTGAGGCGGCACGGCGGCGCAGTGGTTAGCGCTGCCGCCTCACAGAAAGAAGGTCCTGGGTTCGAACCCCGGGGTTGTCCAACCTTGGGCAGTTTGCATCTTCTCCCCGTGTCTGCGGTGGGGTTTCTCCGGTGCTCCAGTTTCCTCCTACCATCAAAAAGACATGCATGTGTCTGTGCCCCTGAGCGAGGCAAGGCGAACTGGAGTCGGTCTCCGGGCGCTGCACGGCGGCTGCCCGCTGCTCCTCGCTACACAGCTCGGATGGGTTAAATGCAGAGAGGAATTTCCCCACGGGGATCAATAAAGTATCTCAAAAATCAAAAAAATATTGTGTGCCTCAACTGTTATTTAATTGTTTGAATCAAGGAGGCGCTCAATAACCATTAGTGCTACGCTTACGCCTCCAGATATATCGGTGTTTGCTACCCATAAGAAGAAATGGTAATGATTTACGTTAGCCTTCATTACACGACACATTCAATACACAGCTATAGACGGTCTGTAGAGCTGCCATAACTACCTGATCCAGATGAGTCCTAAAGGTTTTATTGATATTTTATGGTTCCACCTCGCAGGCTGTTAGGCCGACTGACTACTGAGGTGCTCGATAACCATTAATGATACGTTTAGGACCCCAAATGTATTCTTGTATTCATCCTACTGACTGGTTTCCTGCCTCCATTAATGTCTCCTGTTGCTGTGTGCTTGATGATGATACCAGACCACATCTGGAGAGATGAATACTCAGTCAAGATGAGAAGGAGGCCTAACACATGAGTCATCAGCCTGCTAGGTGGCATCATTTCATATGAATAAAACCTTTAGGACTCATCCTGGACCAGTTATGGCAGATCTACAGACCATCCGTAGCTGTGTAATGAATGTCTCATCTCTCATCTCATCTTCTGCCGCTTCTCCGGGGTCGGGTCGCGGTGGCAGCAAGCTAAGTAGGGCACTCCAGGCGTCCCTCTCCCCAGCAACGCGCTCCAGCTCCTCCTGGGGATCCCAAGGCGTTCCCAGGCCAGATTGGACATGTAGTCCCTCCAGCGGGCTCTGGGTCTACCCCGGGGTCTCCTCCCAGTTGGCCATGCCCGGTAAACCTCCAAAGGAAGGCACCCAGGGGGCATCCTAATCAGATGCCCGAACCATCTCAACTGGCTCCTTTCGACGCGAAGGAGCAGCGGCTCTACTCTAAGCTCCCTCCGGATGTCCGAGCTCCTCACCCCTCCTCACCTAATATAACTACTGTAAATCATTACAGAAGGAACAGGCTGAACAGCGGCGTGTCCACTGTTCAACCAATCTGAGAATGAATATCTGCATCCACATCTTTACAGTTGAGGAATTACTGCAAAGTTTTGAAAACATGACGAGGCCCTAAGAAGTCTGATGTAAATTCTGATTTAAATGACCTTGAAAAAAATCATACAATTTCATTGCAATACAGTCAAAGTACACAACTACAGAGCTCATAATATGTAATAACATGTAAAATTAGATTTATACATCTAGACATGAATACAGATATATTTTTGACGGTATGCTGCGGCCAGTCGGCGTTCCCCGGCCCAGAGACACGCACACAGATGGTTGATCAGGGCACAGCAACCTGTTTATTAAAACCAAGACTTTAAACACTCCGGCGTTAAAACCATGTTACAAGACCAAAACAAACAATGATTAAAAGCATCTTCAGTGGGGAGTGAGCCCTGCGGGTCTGTCCTCACATCCTTCAGCCTCTCTCTCTGGTGTGTCTTCGTTTGGGGCGTGGAACCAATTTGTCTGCCCGGGTTAATTAGACCACCTCAGGACAGCTGGTCCACACCTCACTCTGACACATAGGCACAGTATGCTCATTTTTAATTTACGCATGGGTTTGCTCCAATAGCCCTGCAGATAAAGTAAAGTTTACATGTACTACTATACTAGATATTATTGCAGACAAAGTAAAGTTTACATGTACTACTATACCATTATTATGGGAAAGGTTCATGTCTTTTATTTTTACAAATTTTAGCGCATACTTCATTTTAAAACATTGTCGAGCATTATAAATGGACTGCATTTATACACTGCTTTTCTAGTCTACCGACAGCGACAAGGTTGCGCAGTGGTTAGCGTGGTCGCCTCACAGCAAGAAGGTCCTGGGTTCAAGCCCCGGGGTAGTCCAACCTTGGGAGTCATCCCGGTTCGTCCTCTGTGTGGAGTTTGCATGTTCTCCCTGTGTCTGCGTGGGTTTCCTCCGGGTGCTCCAGTTTCCTCCCACAGTCCAAAGACATGTAGGTCAGGTGAATCGGCCGTACTAAATTGTCCCTAGGTGTGAATGTGTGTGCGATGGACTGCCTGGCAGCCTGTCCAGGGTGCCTCCTCGCCTGCTGCCCAATGACTACTGAGATAGGCTCCAACATCCCTGAGAGCAGGAATCATTGGTTCGGATAATGGATGGATGGATAGTCTACCGACCACTCACAGCGTATGCCTCATATTCACCCATTCACACACACATTCATACACTGATGGCTGCCATGCGAGGTGCCAACCTGCTCATCAGGAGCGGTTACGGGTTCAGTGTCTTGCTCAAGGACACTTCGACACACTCTGAGGAGGAGCTGGGGATCGAACCAGCGACCTTCCGATTACTAGACGCCCTGCTCTACCCCCTGAGCCATAGACTCTTACCGACATAAAAAATTACTAATCAATTCAGTATGGAGAAACTTCCCACTCCGCTGAATCTTCTCTCTGGGCTTCAACACAGTCCAATGGGGCCATCGTTTAAGCCTTCAGAAGTAATGATGAATCTCCTTTTAAGAAACAGGATTCTCAGGGCATTCATACAAATCTATACTTGATTTATGTGTGATCAGAATGTGTTTTACACAAGAGCAAACCCGTAGAATTACAAGTAACAACAACCTAACAACCCGGTTGGTGCAAGGAAAACTTGTTTGTGGAAGTGCGAAGTAAATTCATTTTGACTCGATAGAAGCAAGATTATTTTTGTGAGTAATTTCTTTTAATGGAGCATATTAGGCCATGTCTAAGTGCGCTGCAAACTGTCCATTTTAAAAAAGGAGATTATTCAAGGTTCTGAAATGCTGAAAACGATTGCCCTATTGGATTGTGCCGGAGTCCAAAGGGAAGATGAAGAAATTAAAGTGGTATGTTTCTCAAAAGTGAAGTGGAGTTTCAATCTGATTCTAAATGATGGCTAGCAACGATTTAATGAGATGTGGGTTCAAAAATGGTGAAGCTGTTCTTTCAGACTGCAGCAGCAGTTTTTCTCTCTCTTGACTTCAACCTGGAGAAGCGCTGACTAATTCTGGCCGAATAGTTTAAAAGGCTGAAAAGAAATCGAGAAAGCGGGTACAAATAAACGTTTAAATGTTTGCAGCCTTGTCAGGGAACCTTGCATTGAAATTTCACAAAGGCCCCATCGTTTGTTACCAGAAATACCTTCGCCCACTTCGTATCGGGGGCTCTAATGTCTCACAGCTCCGGCTTTCTCAGACAAAAGGCTTTTACTTCATTAAAGGTTTCTTCCCCCACCATCTCAGTCATGTCATACATATCCGGATTCTTCTCTTGGAACATATATTTTAAGCTTTTCCGTGCATCTACCGACTTTCAGGGCTTTTACTATAATGATCTTTTCTCCAGTGAATCTGCTGTCTAAAACCATACACTCGGGCATGATAGTCTGCAACAGTCAAATATATTTGGTAGTTACCACCGGTTTCCAGTAAAAGGTAATGAGTGACAGTGCCAACGGGTAATTTGTCCATCTGGAAAACAAATTGAGGCCACTTTGACTCTGGACATTTAACGTTAAAATTTTCATCTCCTAACTGCCATTTCATATAGAGGTAACTATATTTTATGGTAACTTAGATTGGTAGCAATCGTGACGCTTCACTAACCAGTTCTTTCAGAGTTCTGCGAAACACTATGATGAAATCACAGATCCAAAGTGGTGACAAATTCCATTTATATGCCGCATGTGGGGATTAAATTGGTGCCGTAACGATGGGTCAGTGAAACTGTGTCAGCATCAGGTGATAGGAGTCATGTAAAAGCCACTGATATATTTTGGTACATAGTGACAAATATCAGGTGGCTGGAACTGAAGCATAGCTCTTGATGCCAAATTGTTCAAATTACCACTGGACAATGTCATTTAATCTCTTAACCTAAACCAAATACATGTGTCCAGCCTCTAAAAGGATGCCTTGGTTTGGGTGTAATTTTATTGGATGAAATACAGATTAAAGTAAGAGGATGGGGACATTCTGTATCTGTCACGCAAGCCAGAATATCTGAAGTGAAAATACCGCTATTCATGAGTGAGACACAGGTTGGTACAATGAAAGTGCAAAAAAAAAGTAACAGGAGTAGAAATAAGTGAAATAACCTCATTCACAATTCCTTTCTTTTTCCTCTTAATATTCTTTTTGAAGCAAGTAGCTTTCAAAAGGAAGTCCATTTTGCAACTTCCTTAGCATGACTGGAATATAGAGGAATGATCCCAGGCCATTTCATAGAATATTGCACCATCAAAAAGTTAGTGTTTGTTTCTCCATCGGCTCCATCCTCACAAGTTTAAATTGCAGCAAAACCCGTAATACAGGATGTACTTTTTTGTAAAGGTGAAAATAAATGTAAATTAAAGATGCAATTCGTGATTTCTCTCCATTAAGAAATAGTTATTTCATCCATCTGGAACACGGAGTCAAGTTACATGATAATAACAGTCATATCAACCATGGTCTCCATATACTGCTGCAGAGATTTTCAACAGGGTAGGACAAACACTGGTGCAACGGCAAACATGTTCCTACTCAAACAGGAAAAAAGACTGAAACGTGATGCTGATGTGGCCATGACAATCAATATTACTGTAAAACAGTGTTCCCATATAGTTTGATGTAGCTTGTGATACATTACACTGTCTGTGTTATTAGTTGATCAGCCACAGCATGAAGATACAGGAAAGAGTGGTGGAAGCTAAGTTAAGAGGAGAGGTGATTAGCGAGCAACACCATGGTTTCATGCCACAAAAGAGCACTGCAGATGTGATGTTTGCCTTGAGAATGTTGATGGAGAACTATAGAGAAGGTCAGAAGGAGCTACTTTATGTCTTCGTGGAGTTAGAGAAAGCATATGACAGGTTGCCGAGAGAGGAGGTGTGGTATTGTATGAGGAAGTCAGGAGTGGGTGGCAAAGAAGTATGTAAGAGTGGTGCAGGATATGTATGAGGGAGATGTGACAGTGGTGAGGTGTGTGGTTGGAATGACAGATGGGTTCAAGGTGGAGGTGGGATTACATCATGGGTCAGCTCTGAGCCCTTTCTTGTTTGCAATGGTGATGGACAGGTTGACGGACGAGATCAGGTAGGAGTCTCCATGGACTATGATGTTTGTGGATGACATTGTGATCTGTAGCGAGAGTAGGGTGCAGGTTGAGGGGAGCCTGGAGAGGTGGAGGTATGTACTGGAGAGAAGAGGAATGAAAGTCAGTAGGAGCAGGACAGAATACATATGCATGAACGACAGGGAGGACAGCGGAATGGTGAGGATGCGAGGAGTAGAGGTGATGAAGGTGGATGAGTTTAAATACTTAGGGTAAACTGTTCAAAGTAACAGAGAATGCGGAAGAGAGGTGAAGAAGAGAGTACAGGCAAGGTGGAGAAGAATGTCAGGAGTGATTTGTGACAGAAGGGTAGTAGCAAGAATTAAAGGAAAGGTTTACAAGACGGTTGTGACACCAGCTATGTTGTATGGCTTGGAGACAGTGGCACTGATGAAAAGACAGGAGGAGGAGCTGGAGGTGGCAGAGATGAAGATGTTAAGATTTTCCTTGGGGGTGATGAAGAAGGACAGGATTAGGTATGAATTTATTTGAGGGACAACTCAGGTTGTACGGTTTGGAGACAAAGCAAGAGAGGCAAGATTGAGATGGTTTGGACATGTGTGGAGGAGAGGTGCTGGGTATATTGGGGAAAAGATGCTGAAGATGGAGCTGCCAGGCTGGAGGAAGACCAAAGAGGAGGTTTATGGATGTGGCGAGGGAGGACATGCAGGTAGCTGGCGTGACAGAGGAAGATGCAGAGGACAGGAAGAAATGGAAACGGATGATCTGCTGTGGCGACCCCTAACGGGAACAGCCAAAAGTAGTAATAATAATAATAGACTGTTAGCTTTAGTCCCAGGATCCATTTTTACAAAGGAGGGAACTGTTTACTGCTGAGCTGACGGCACACCAGCCACAATGGCTGCTACACCTTGTTTGTAGCTCTCACTGCCAGAAAGAGGGACATATCAGGGAAATCACACATTTCAGCTTTAAACCTTAAAGAAGATTTTTTTTTTGTTAAAGAGTAACCAAACCCTAGACTGTTTTAGTGAGTTTACTGACATCTAATAACATTAATAAAGACTGCTTGATTTAGGTGTACTAGCACAACAATCGGCATTGACAGACAGACAGGCTGAACCAGCAATAGCAATAATAATACTGTCAGTGCTGATTCTTTGGCACACCTACATCTAACTGTCACGCTGGGAGCAGGAGTTGAGGACCCAAATGCAGGCAATGGAGACAGACTGGGCTAGAACAACGTTTTATTAACACAAACTCACAACACGGGAACACAGATTCAGGCAGCAAGAAAGACTAGAGACAAGACGTGATGCATCCGGCTACCAAAAGTCAATATGTATGTGTGTGTGTGTGTATGACGATCCAACAAAGTGCCAGGGCAACCAGAGGGAATATATAACATTGGGGAGCCAATCAGGGAGATTGGGCGCAGGTGAGCAGGGCAGGAACAGAAAAGCCAATCAGGGAAAGGGGAACAGGTGAGTAAAGCAGGGGCAATCAGGTGAATGGGGCAATCATGGGGCAATGGTTACTCAGGTAAATGGGGGGCAGGTGAGCAGAAACACCAATCAAGGGATGGGAAACAGTGGAGGAGATTTCTTGTAAATCCCCTTTGTTAAGTAAATAACATCACTATGATCATGTGAGATGATTAGTGATGCAAAAGTTACCCTCCCCTTTCTTCATATTGCCAGACATCAATGGCCGTCTATGTTGAAGCCTTACAGAATTTTCTATCTTTTTTAATCCACAAGGAGCTCCAGTTTCAATAAGAAAATGCCTCATCCACTGTTCCTGCCACCCTGGCGAGAGGCTCTGACTTATTCTCTTTTTGCTCTCGTACAACCCTCCTTTGAGGCGGGATCGCTTTTATTTATAATTTCGGCCTTTGAATAGTTATAATCATTATAGATCCACTTTTGCACCTTTTGTTTCTGTAGTTGCTGGACTCCAGTCCTCTCGCTCTACTTATCACATATCTACAGTGGATAGAAAAAGTCTACACACCCCTGTTAAAATGGCAGGTTTTTGTGATGTAAAAAAAATGAAAAGCTAAATCATGTCAGAACTTTTTCCACCTTTACTGTGAAATTGCAACCTATAGAATTCAAGTTAAAAACAAACTGAAACCTTTTATGGAAAAAAAATAAAAGCTTGCCTTAACCTGGTTGCATAAGTGTGCACCCCCAAACTAATACTTTGTCGAAGCACCTTTTGATTTTATTACAGCACTCATTCTTTTTGGGTGAGAGTCTATCAGCTAGGCATATCTTGACTTGGCAATATTTTTCCACT
>NW_026611482.1:0-26310 GCF_029633865.1 Lampris incognitus
GCTCACACACATAGCTACACATAGTTACTTTGCCCCTCTGTCCTTCCGGGATCAATGACCAATCAGGGGGCTGCGTCTCCTGCCCCGCCGAGATTCAAAATACGAAGTGGCGTATGGGGTTGGCGCAGCGGTGTTGCCGCCGGGCTGATTGGACGCGTTTGTCCCGGAAGGGGGAGGGGGCTCCCGCGTCCACACACACTATATATACACCTTGGCTTGTCCTCTCTGCCTGTTCACCTCTGATGAAGCAACGTCTAGTTGCGAAACGTTGGGTGTTTGAACTCCGATGCGCTCGGGTATCGCTTCTTTTTTTAAAAAGGAATTTTCCGATTAGAGTTGTGCTCCCACTTCTTTGATCGGATGATTGGCTGTCGCAACATTATTAATTTCAAAACGGCGGTGGGGGACTCTTTTCCTCGGCCGCGCGCCCGGCCCGGGGCGTGCTGGGCCGCTCGCCCGGAGACGTCCACGCGGTCGGAGACTTCGACGAAAGCCGGGGGACGTGGTTTCGGCGGCGGCCGGGCCCGGGGCGGCGGCCGGGACGCCGGGCCGGCGCGTACTGAGGTAGGAGCCCGCCACCAGTCTAATTCTTCTTTTTTTCAGGAGCGGACCGACGCATTGGAGTTAACAGGTATGAACGGACAGCCAACACACAGAGCACACGCACGCGACTTCCATCCACGACCACACATGTCCATCGCCACACACCCAACACATAGATCACGACATGCGCGCGTACACGCGCACACGCACACACCGCCTCACATGCGGACCGGATACCCTTGCACACGCACACAATCTCGGCAGCCACTCACCTACAGACCCATCCAGCCGTCGACCCCAGAAACTAGACACAACAGCAAACGGTATTATAGGCTCATTCAGGCCACATACCACAAACGTGTCATAGATGAGGCCATAGCCACGAAAACATTTCCCCCCGGTATGATGAGACAAGTTAACAAACTCACGGCCTTCATCAAACCGGCAGCTCCCACACAACACACACACAACAGAGTGGCAGAAAACACCATCTCCTGGATGGAAAACAACATGGCCATTTTACAGGAACATTACCGGGCCACTATGGCAACCTTCACTGACACACCCAAAGATGCCTTAGCCCTCCGGATTGCTATTGGTTGGGCTAGGAAGAAATATGGCCAAAAACTCAAACAGGACACCATTCACACAGTAGAACACATCTTAGACATTCACCCACACAATCGCACACCAGCCGACCCACAACCCTGCCCCCCCCCTCCTCCCCCTCCTCCTCCTCCCCCTCCCCGCGCTCATCACACACTCACCGCAAATACACAATCTCGGCCACTCATCCAAGGGGGGACAGAAGAAGACTTTCCACCCCTACCGAGGGCAAGGGCCCCATACAAACTATATTCACTTTACCTAGGTCCACGCGCTTCCCTCTCCGAAGAAATCGCCCGCCCCACATCAATTGCCCCAACAAACCGACACTCACCACTCACACAGACGACGGCAACCTGCCAAACAGCAGACCAGCCAAAAAAGTCGTCACAGCCCTCCTCAGTCCCACTACCCATCACAACACCCCAAGTAACCCCAACACCCACCACCCAACCCCGTAGCGGACCGCTAAAACCACTGACCGCCCTGCGGGACAGCCACGCTCAGGTCCATGCGCCACCCCAGACAGTAACACCACCACACACCACCCCGGACTTTGCGACTACCACCTTGGACGGACCCCTCAGGGAGTCTAACGTGGCCGTAACGACGGAGGACTCAATTCTTCCCCTCTCTCTATCCCCCACAGATCTCCCCGGCGGGCGGACCGGCTCGGTTGGGCAGCAAACCTCTCCCAGCCATCTCAAAAAAACACAGGGTGAAAAGGGTGAAACAACCATGATGAGCGGGACGCAGAAGGTCGATATGGCCGCAACAAGAGCCCATTCTGAACCCTCCACCCAACAAGATGGTGGGGCCTCGCTGCCTGGCCACCCCGGTCCGCGGGCCGCGACACCAGAAATAGACAATCGGCTCCCCACACACCCGCTATCCCCTACCACACCGTTTGCCCGGGCGCTGGGCACACCCCCCCTCCGCCAATCTCCATTCAGACCCACCTACCACATAGCGAGAGCGCACCTTAAAATAACAGCCTGGAATTTTAAACCCCGTAGACCCATCATTATCCTGGGTGATTCAAACATCAATAGGATCCCCCCTCACCACAACCCCGACATACAACTCGACAGTTATCCGGGAGCCACGCTGTATACTTTTCTGAAAGTATGCGAAAAGGCACCGATTTACCCGAACACCAAAATCGCGGTATTCTCAATTGGCCTCAACAACAGGGACCGGGACGCAAAACAAACCTCCATAAAACAGCTCAGAGCACTTTACAGACAGGCCAAAATCACCTTCCCAAATGCAGACATTTACTTCCCCATTATAAATTACTCCTCACGGCTCCCGCCAACCCACCAGGACAATTTGAAAATCATTAACAACACCATAGCCACACACCTCCCCTTCCTGGCAGAAATCCCACATGACACCTTCACCACGGAAAAAGATAACCTCCACTGGACAGCGTCCACAGCCCGCAATATCTTCCAACATTGGTGCAAACAATTAAATTTAACGTCGGCCTGAAGCCTAACCGGGCACGGGACGAGCACACCCCAGCATACCCACGACCGGACACACACCGCAATCGGGACCTGGTCTGGAATTCAGAATCACAAATTTGTAATCTGGCAACATTGTTCACTCCCACCACACCACAACGCCATCTCTTGGAGAGGGGGCTCACCTTCATCCCACGTCCCACCAACTTTGACTGGGAGCAACTTCATAGGGACCTACACAATTACCACAGACGAATAAAACTCAAAAATTATTTCCATCCCGACTCCCAACAACAACGACAACACAAACAATTCAGCCACCCGTCCACCTGGGAACCGGACAAGACCACCCTAGACCCGGAAACACAACACCTCATCCTCCAAGATAGACTGACTCTACGCCGCTACCGTCCCCCGGCGGATGTCCCAGACAACCTACCGGGGGCCGAACGCGCAGCGCTCAAACAACTAATCCATCACCCCAACATCATTATCAAACCGGCAGACAAAGGCAGCAAAATTGTAATCATGGACAGACAACAATACTCACTGGAGGCGAACAGACAGCTAAACAACACCACCTACTATAGACCCCTGGACGATACAATACAACCCCAGACCCAAATTCAAATCCGGACCATTATTCAGTCGCTACATAACAAAAAATACATTTCGGCCAAACAAAAACACTATCTATTCGGACCACAAAACCCACGACCCCGCTATTTTTATCTCCTACCAAAAATCCACAAAGAGCCACAAACTTGGACCGTTCCCTTTGAGGTTCCTCCCGGCCGCCCTATAGTCTCGGACTGCAATAGCGCCACCTACCACATTAGCCAATACATCGACCACTTCTTGGGCCCTCTCTCCACCCGACACCCCAGCTACATTAAAGACACATACCACTTCCTGGAAATCATCCGCTCCATGGCCGTCCCCGCCAACGCGTATGTATTCACAATTGACGTGGATAGCCTGTATACCAATATTAACACACAACTGGGTTTACAAGTCATCTCATCCGTTTTTTCTCGCAACCCGGACGACACACGACCGGATGCAGAAATCCTTCAACTCCTAGAATTGTGCCTGAAAAACAACGACTTCCTATTCAACAACCAATATTATCTCCAGGTGACCGGGACGGCCATGGGCCAGAGATTCGCACCATCCTATGCCAACCTCTACATGAGTGAATGGGAGCGAGAGGCCTTGGACAAATGCCCCCTAAAACCCACCCTCTACCTTCGGTTTTTAGACGACATTTTCGGAATCTGGCCACACGACCTGGCACAATTCTCAGACTTCATCCACATTCTCAATAATCATCACCCCTCCATCAAAATCAAACACACCATAGAATCGGAACAAATCAACTTCCTGGACACCACAGTCTATTTCAGGCCACTCAACACCACGCAGAAAACACTCCAGACCAAAGTTTATTTCAAACCAACGGACACACACTCACTATTACACAAAAATAGTTACCATCCAAGACACACGTTCATAGGCATAGTCAAATCACAACTCATCCGTTTCCGTCGCATTTGCTCAGACATCTCAGACTTCCACTCAGCCACCCAGATTCTGTTCAAAAGCCTCCGTAAACGAGGCTACTCCAAACGCTTCCTCCGCACCATTAAAAATAAAAACAACACCTTGGCTCCTCCCGTTCCCATTCGCTCACCCCCCCATCGGCCCCAGCCCCCGCCAACCCAGGTTCCCAGATCCGAGCTGCCTCCACCCTCTTCCCCCTACCTGAACCAAGGCCTGGATCCTCTAAACCCCAGCCCTGACACCCCCTCCCACCCTTATCCTGATCTTAACCACCCCCAACCCCATCCTTATCCTAACCCTAACCCCAACCCTAACCCCAACCCTAACCATAACCCCAACCCTAACCCCAACCCTAACCCTAACCATAACCCCAACCCTAATCATAGCCCCAACCCTAACCCTAACCCTAACCACGACCCTAACCCTAAACTTAACCATGACCCTACCCCCGGTCCTTATCCTGAACCTAACCCTTCCCCCTTCCCCAATGAAGGCCTGCATCCCAACCCCCCTGTAGCGAGAGGCAGCTCGGGCCCACAACACACCGCCACAATTAGTTCACACCTCAACCCTACCCCGCCGCGGCACTTCATACCTCTCATCTCCACCTTTTCACACAAAATAACCGGTCTCCACCAGGCCATAAAGAACAGTTTCTCCAGTCTGCAGTCCCAGCACCCGGCTTTCCACAACAATAAAATCATATCCGCTTACAGAAAAAACAAGAGCCTCCACAACATACTGGTCAAATCCCAATTCTCCGATCACAGACCCACACCCCAATTACAATATGCACACCACTACAGAAACAGAAAATACATCCACAACCCACACACCAACACAGCTATGCCCACCTTGGGCTCATTCTCCGTCAACACCACAAACGTCGTTTACATCATCACATGCACCCTCTGCGACAAACACTACATTGGGGAAACCCGACACTCGATACATACACGACTCTCACAACACATACACAACATCATGGTAGGCAAACTTCGTACCCCCCTAATCACACACTTCCAAACGCACCCCTCCTCCCACCTCATCATCTCTGGCCTTGAAAACAACGATCACTGGACCGGGGGGCAGAGGAAGAGAGCGGAAAAACAGTGGATCCACAAGCTCCGGACGACCGCACCGGGAGGCCTCAATGATGACGTTTAATTACGCCGGCCCCTGTTTGCTCATGTCCATGCACCCGCCAACAACCATCTTTATCCATTGGGGGGACTAGTTCAGACACCGTAGGCCAGTGCAAATAAAGTCAATTACCGACACCCCAAACCCCAACCCTAACCCAACCCTAATCCAGCCAGTGCCACGGATCTGGACTCCCCCCTGCAACTCAGATAATCCGGAAACCCTACGTAAAAACGACCTCCACATTCTCTCACCATATCAGATTCCTTCTGTATTCACCCTCTTTCCCCACTCCATTCCACCCCACACACACACACACACACACACACACACACACACACACACGGAAAAAATAAATAAAAAAATAAAAAAAATAATAAAATAAAAAAATAAATTAATAATAATTATAATGTTTGATTGATGGGTGGGTGGGGGTGGCGCTCCGTTTTCTGCCGCCTGCGGGACTCGATCGCGGCCCGCTGGGCTGACGGGCGGGCGCGCTATCCGCCACACCACATGGGCGTGGGAGTTTGCTCACACACATAGCTACACATAGTTACTTTGCCCCTCTGTCCTTCCGGGATCAATGACCAATCAGGGGGCTGCGTCTCCTGCCCCGCCGAGATTCAAAATACGAAGTGGCGTATGGGGTTGGCGCAGCGGTGTTGCCGCCGGGCTGATTGGACGCGTTTGTCCCGGAAGGGGGAGGGGGCTCCCGCGTCCACACACACTATATATACACCTTGGCTTGTCCTCTCTGCCTGTTCACCTCTGATGAAGCAACGTCTAGTTGCGAAACGTTGGGTGTTTGAACTCCGATGCGCTCGGGTATCGCTTCTTTTTTTAAAAAGGAATTTTCCGATTAGAGTTGTGCTCCCACTTCTTTGATCGGATGATTGGCTGTCGCAACATTATTAATTTCAAAACGGCGGTGGGGGACTCTTTTCCTCGGCCGCGCGCCCGGCCCGGGGCGTGCTGGGCCGCTCGCCCGGAGACGTCCACGCGGTCGGAGACTTCGACGAAAGCCGGGGGACGTGGTTTCGGCGGCGGCCGGGCCCGGGGCGGCGGCCGGGACGCCGGGCCGGCGCGTACTGAGGTAGGAGCCCGCCACCAGTCTAATTCTTCTTTTTTTCAGGAGCGGACCGACGCATTGGAGTTAACAGGTATGAACGGACAGCCAACACACAGAGCACACGCACGCGACTTCCATCCACGACCACACATGTCCATCGCCACACACCCAACACATAGATCACGACATGCGCGCGTACACGCGCACACGCACACACCGCCTCACATGCGGACCGGATACCCTTGCACACGCACACAATCTCGGCAGCCACTCACCTACAGACCCATCCAGCCGTCGACCCCAGAAACTAGACACAACAGCAAACGGTATTATAGGCTCATTCAGGCCACATACCACAAACGTGTCATAGATGAGGCCATAGCCACGAAAACATTTCCCCCCGGTATGATGAGACAAGTTAACAAACTCACGGCCTTCATCAAACCGGCAGCTCCCACACAACACACACACAACAGAGTGGCAGAAAACACCATCTCCTGGATGGAAAACAACATGGCCATTTTACAGGAACATTACCGGGCCACTATGGCAACCTTCACTGACACACCCAAAGATGCCTTAGCCCTCCGGATTGCTATTGGTTGGGCTAGGAAGAAATATGGCCAAAAACTCAAACAGGACACCATTCACACAGTAGAACACATCTTAGACATTCACCCACACAATCGCACACCAGCCGACCCACAACCCTGCCCCCCCCCTCCTCCCCCTCCTCCTCCTCCCCCTCCCCGCGCTCATCACACACTCACCGCAAATACACAATCTCGGCCACTCATCCAAGGGGGGACAGAAGAAGACTTTCCACCCCTACCGAGGGCAAGGGCCCCATACAAACTATATTCACTTTACCTAGGTCCACGCGCTTCCCTCTCCGAAGAAATCGCCCGCCCCACATCAATTGCCCCAACAAACCGACACTCACCACTCACACAGACGACGGCAACCTGCCAAACAGCAGACCAGCCAAAAAAGTCGTCACAGCCCTCCTCAGTCCCACTACCCATCACAACACCCCAAGTAACCCCAACACCCACCACCCAACCCCGTAGCGGACCGCTAAAACCACTGACCGCCCTGCGGGACAGCCACGCTCAGGTCCATGCGCCACCCCAGACAGTAACACCACCACACACCACCCCGGACTTTGCGACTACCACCTTGGACGGACCCCTCAGGGAGTCTAACGTGGCCGTAACGACGGAGGACTCAATTCTTCCCCTCTCTCTATCCCCCACAGATCTCCCCGGCGGGCGGACCGGCTCGGTTGGGCAGCAAACCTCTCCCAGCCATCTCAAAAAAACACAGGGTGAAAAGGGTGAAACAACCATGATGAGCGGGACGCAGAAGGTCGATATGGCCGCAACAAGAGCCCATTCTGAACCCTCCACCCAACAAGATGGTGGGGCCTCGCTGCCTGGCCACCCCGGTCCGCGGGCCGCGACACCAGAAATAGACAATCGGCTCCCCACACACCCGCTATCCCCTACCACACCGTTTGCCCGGGCGCTGGGCACACCCCCCCTCCGCCAATCTCCATTCAGACCCACCTACCACATAGCGAGAGCGCACCTTAAAATAACAGCCTGGAATTTTAAACCCCGTAGACCCATCATTATCCTGGGTGATTCAAACATCAATAGGATCCCCCCTCACCACAACCCCGACATACAACTCGACAGTTATCCGGGAGCCACGCTGTATACTTTTCTGAAAGTATGCGAAAAGGCACCGATTTACCCGAACACCAAAATCGCGGTATTCTCAATTGGCCTCAACAACAGGGACCGGGACGCAAAACAAACCTCCATAAAACAGCTCAGAGCACTTTACAGACAGGCCAAAATCACCTTCCCAAATGCAGACATTTACTTCCCCATTATAAATTACTCCTCACGGCTCCCGCCAACCCACCAGGACAATTTGAAAATCATTAACAACACCATAGCCACACACCTCCCCTTCCTGGCAGAAATCCCACATGACACCTTCACCACGGAAAAAGATAACCTCCACTGGACAGCGTCCACAGCCCGCAATATCTTCCAACATTGGTGCAAACAATTAAATTTAACGTCGGCCTGAAGCCTAACCGGGCACGGGACGAGCACACCCCAGCATACCCACGACCGGACACACACCGCAATCGGGACCTGGTCTGGAATTCAGAATCACAAATTTGTAATCTGGCAACATTGTTCACTCCCACCACACCACAACGCCATCTCTTGGAGAGGGGGCTCACCTTCATCCCACGTCCCACCAACTTTGACTGGGAGCAACTTCATAGGGACCTACACAATTACCACAGACGAATAAAACTCAAAAATTATTTCCATCCCGACTCCCAACAACAACGACAACACAAACAATTCAGCCACCCGTCCACCTGGGAACCGGACAAGACCACCCTAGACCCGGAAACACAACACCTCATCCTCCAAGATAGACTGACTCTACGCCGCTACCGTCCCCCGGCGGATGTCCCAGACAACCTACCGGGGGCCGAACGCGCAGCGCTCAAACAACTAATCCATCACCCCAACATCATTATCAAACCGGCAGACAAAGGCAGCAAAATTGTAATCATGGACAGACAACAATACTCACTGGAGGCGAACAGACAGCTAAACAACACCACCTACTATAGACCCCTGGACGATACAATACAACCCCAGACCCAAATTCAAATCCGGACCATTATTCAGTCGCTACATAACAAAAAATACATTTCGGCCAAACAAAAACACTATCTATTCGGACCACAAAACCCACGACCCCGCTATTTTTATCTCCTACCAAAAATCCACAAAGAGCCACAAACTTGGACCGTTCCCTTTGAGGTTCCTCCCGGCCGCCCTATAGTCTCGGACTGCAATAGCGCCACCTACCACATTAGCCAATACATCGACCACTTCTTGGGCCCTCTCTCCACCCGACACCCCAGCTACATTAAAGACACATACCACTTCCTGGAAATCATCCGCTCCATGGCCGTCCCCGCCAACGCGTATGTATTCACAATTGACGTGGATAGCCTGTATACCAATATTAACACACAACTGGGTTTACAAGTCATCTCATCCGTTTTTTCTCGCAACCCGGACGACACACGACCGGATGCAGAAATCCTTCAACTCCTAGAATTGTGCCTGAAAAACAACGACTTCCTATTCAACAACCAATATTATCTCCAGGTGACCGGGACGGCCATGGGCCAGAGATTCGCACCATCCTATGCCAACCTCTACATGAGTGAATGGGAGCGAGAGGCCTTGGACAAATGCCCCCTAAAACCCACCCTCTACCTTCGGTTTTTAGACGACATTTTCGGAATCTGGCCACACGACCTGGCACAATTCTCAGACTTCATCCACATTCTCAATAATCATCACCCCTCCATCAAAATCAAACACACCATAGAATCGGAACAAATCAACTTCCTGGACACCACAGTCTATTTCAGGCCACTCAACACCACGCAGAAAACACTCCAGACCAAAGTTTATTTCAAACCAACGGACACACACTCACTATTACACAAAAATAGTTACCATCCAAGACACACGTTCATAGGCATAGTCAAATCACAACTCATCCGTTTCCGTCGCATTTGCTCAGACATCTCAGACTTCCACTCAGCCACCCAGATTCTGTTCAAAAGCCTCCGTAAACGAGGCTACTCCAAACGCTTCCTCCGCACCATTAAAAATAAAAACAACACCTTGGCTCCTCCCGTTCCCATTCGCTCACCCCCCCATCGGCCCCAGCCCCCGCCAACCCAGGTTCCCAGATCCGAGCTGCCTCCACCCTCTTCCCCCTACCTGAACCAAGGCCTGGATCCTCTAAACCCCAGCCCTGACACCCCCTCCCACCCTTATCCTGATCTTAACCACCCCCAACCCCATCCTTATCCTAACCCTAACCCCAACCCTAACCCCAACCCTAACCATAACCCCAACCCTAACCCCAACCCTAACCCTAACCATAACCCCAACCCTAATCATAGCCCCAACCCTAACCCTAACCCTAACCACGACCCTAACCCTAAACTTAACCATGACCCTACCCCCGGTCCTTATCCTGAACCTAACCCTTCCCCCTTCCCCAATGAAGGCCTGCATCCCAACCCCCCTGTAGCGAGAGGCAGCTCGGGCCCACAACACACCGCCACAATTAGTTCACACCTCAACCCTACCCCGCCGCGGCACTTCATACCTCTCATCTCCACCTTTTCACACAAAATAACCGGTCTCCACCAGGCCATAAAGAACAGTTTCTCCAGTCTGCAGTCCCAGCACCCGGCTTTCCACAACAATAAAATCATATCCGCTTACAGAAAAAACAAGAGCCTCCACAACATACTGGTCAAATCCCAATTCTCCGATCACAGACCCACACCCCAATTACAATATGCACACCACTACAGAAACAGAAAATACATCCACAACCCACACACCAACACAGCTATGCCCACCTTGGGCTCATTCTCCGTCAACACCACAAACGTCGTTTACATCATCACATGCACCCTCTGCGACAAACACTACATTGGGGAAACCCGACACTCGATACATACACGACTCTCACAACACATACACAACATCATGGTAGGCAAACTTCGTACCCCCCTAATCACACACTTCCAAACGCACCCCTCCTCCCACCTCATCATCTCTGGCCTTGAAAACAACGATCACTGGACCGGGGGGCAGAGGAAGAGAGCGGAAAAACAGTGGATCCACAAGCTCCGGACGACCGCACCGGGAGGCCTCAATGATGACGTTTAATTACGCCGGCCCCTGTTTGCTCATGTCCATGCACCCGCCAACAACCATCTTTATCCATTGGGGGGACTAGTTCAGACACCGTAGGCCAGTGCAAATAAAGTCAATTACCGACACCCCAAACCCCAACCCTAACCCAACCCTAATCCAGCCAGTGCCACGGATCTGGACTCCCCCCTGCAACTCAGATAATCCGGAAACCCTACGTAAAAACGACCTCCACATTCTCTCACCATATCAGATTCCTTCTGTATTCACCCTCTTTCCCCACTCCATTCCACCCCACACACACACACACACACACACACACACACACACACACACGGAAAAAATAAATAAAAAAATAAAAAAAATAATAAAATAAAAAAATAAATTAATAATAATTATAATGTTTGATTGATGGGTGGGTGGGGGTGGCGCTCCGTTTTCTGCCGCCTGCGGGACTCGATCGCGGCCCGCTGGGCTGACGGGCGGGCGCGCTATCCGCCACACCACATGGGCGTGGGAGTTTGCTCACACACATAGCTACACATAGTTACTTTGCCCCTCTGTCCTTCCGGGATCAATGACCAATCAGGGGGCTGCGTCTCCTGCCCCGCCGAGATTCAAAATACGAAGTGGCGTATGGGGTTGGCGCAGCGGTGTTGCCGCCGGGCTGATTGGACGCGTTTGTCCCGGAAGGGGGAGGGGGCTCCCGCGTCCACACACACTATATATACACCTTGGCTTGTCCTCTCTGCCTGTTCACCTCTGATGAAGCAACGTCTAGTTGCGAAACGTTGGGTGTTTGAACTCCGATGCGCTCGGGTATCGCTTCTTTTTTTAAAAAGGAATTTTCCGATTAGAGTTGTGCTCCCACTTCTTTGATCGGATGATTGGCTGTCGCAACATTATTAATTTCAAAACGGCGGTGGGGGACTCTTTTCCTCGGCCGCGCGCCCGGCCCGGGGCGTGCTGGGCCGCTCGCCCGGAGACGTCCACGCGGTCGGAGACTTCGACGAAAGCCGGGGGACGTGGTTTCGGCGGCGGCCGGGCCCGGGGCGGCGGCCGGGACGCCGGGCCGGCGCGTACTGAGGTAGGAGCCCGCCACCAGTCTAATTCTTCTTTTTTTCAGGAGCGGACCGACGCATTGGAGTTAACAGGTATGAACGGACAGCCAACACACAGAGCACACGCACGCGACTTCCATCCACGACCACACATGTCCATCGCCACACACCCAACACATAGATCACGACATGCGCGCGTACACGCGCACACGCACACACCGCCTCACATGCGGACCGGATACCCTTGCACACGCACACAATCTCGGCAGCCACTCACCTACAGACCCATCCAGCCGTCGACCCCAGAAACTAGACACAACAGCAAACGGTATTATAGGCTCATTCAGGCCACATACCACAAACGTGTCATAGATGAGGCCATAGCCACGAAAACATTTCCCCCCGGTATGATGAGACAAGTTAACAAACTCACGGCCTTCATCAAACCGGCAGCTCCCACACAACACACACACAACAGAGTGGCAGAAAACACCATCTCCTGGATGGAAAACAACATGGCCATTTTACAGGAACATTACCGGGCCACTATGGCAACCTTCACTGACACACCCAAAGATGCCTTAGCCCTCCGGATTGCTATTGGTTGGGCTAGGAAGAAATATGGCCAAAAACTCAAACAGGACACCATTCACACAGTAGAACACATCTTAGACATTCACCCACACAATCGCACACCAGCCGACCCACAACCCTGCCCCCCCCCTCCTCCCCCTCCTCCTCCTCCCCCTCCCCGCGCTCATCACACACTCACCGCAAATACACAATCTCGGCCACTCATCCAAGGGGGGACAGAAGAAGACTTTCCACCCCTACCGAGGGCAAGGGCCCCATACAAACTATATTCACTTTACCTAGGTCCACGCGCTTCCCTCTCCGAAGAAATCGCCCGCCCCACATCAATTGCCCCAACAAACCGACACTCACCACTCACACAGACGACGGCAACCTGCCAAACAGCAGACCAGCCAAAAAAGTCGTCACAGCCCTCCTCAGTCCCACTACCCATCACAACACCCCAAGTAACCCCAACACCCACCACCCAACCCCGTAGCGGACCGCTAAAACCACTGACCGCCCTGCGGGACAGCCACGCTCAGGTCCATGCGCCACCCCAGACAGTAACACCACCACACACCACCCCGGACTTTGCGACTACCACCTTGGACGGACCCCTCAGGGAGTCTAACGTGGCCGTAACGACGGAGGACTCAATTCTTCCCCTCTCTCTATCCCCCACAGATCTCCCCGGCGGGCGGACCGGCTCGGTTGGGCAGCAAACCTCTCCCAGCCATCTCAAAAAAACACAGGGTGAAAAGGGTGAAACAACCATGATGAGCGGGACGCAGAAGGTCGATATGGCCGCAACAAGAGCCCATTCTGAACCCTCCACCCAACAAGATGGTGGGGCCTCGCTGCCTGGCCACCCCGGTCCGCGGGCCGCGACACCAGAAATAGACAATCGGCTCCCCACACACCCGCTATCCCCTACCACACCGTTTGCCCGGGCGCTGGGCACACCCCCCCTCCGCCAATCTCCATTCAGACCCACCTACCACATAGCGAGAGCGCACCTTAAAATAACAGCCTGGAATTTTAAACCCCGTAGACCCATCATTATCCTGGGTGATTCAAACATCAATAGGATCCCCCCTCACCACAACCCCGACATACAACTCGACAGTTATCCGGGAGCCACGCTGTATACTTTTCTGAAAGTATGCGAAAAGGCACCGATTTACCCGAACACCAAAATCGCGGTATTCTCAATTGGCCTCAACAACAGGGACCGGGACGCAAAACAAACCTCCATAAAACAGCTCAGAGCACTTTACAGACAGGCCAAAATCACCTTCCCAAATGCAGACATTTACTTCCCCATTATAAATTACTCCTCACGGCTCCCGCCAACCCACCAGGACAATTTGAAAATCATTAACAACACCATAGCCACACACCTCCCCTTCCTGGCAGAAATCCCACATGACACCTTCACCACGGAAAAAGATAACCTCCACTGGACAGCGTCCACAGCCCGCAATATCTTCCAACATTGGTGCAAACAATTAAATTTAACGTCGGCCTGAAGCCTAACCGGGCACGGGACGAGCACACCCCAGCATACCCACGACCGGACACACACCGCAATCGGGACCTGGTCTGGAATTCAGAATCACAAATTTGTAATCTGGCAACATTGTTCACTCCCACCACACCACAACGCCATCTCTTGGAGAGGGGGCTCACCTTCATCCCACGTCCCACCAACTTTGACTGGGAGCAACTTCATAGGGACCTACACAATTACCACAGACGAATAAAACTCAAAAATTATTTCCATCCCGACTCCCAACAACAACGACAACACAAACAATTCAGCCACCCGTCCACCTGGGAACCGGACAAGACCACCCTAGACCCGGAAACACAACACCTCATCCTCCAAGATAGACTGACTCTACGCCGCTACCGTCCCCCGGCGGATGTCCCAGACAACCTACCGGGGGCCGAACGCGCAGCGCTCAAACAACTAATCCATCACCCCAACATCATTATCAAACCGGCAGACAAAGGCAGCAAAATTGTAATCATGGACAGACAACAATACTCACTGGAGGCGAACAGACAGCTAAACAACACCACCTACTATAGACCCCTGGACGATACAATACAACCCCAGACCCAAATTCAAATCCGGACCATTATTCAGTCGCTACATAACAAAAAATACATTTCGGCCAAACAAAAACACTATCTATTCGGACCACAAAACCCACGACCCCGCTATTTTTATCTCCTACCAAAAATCCACAAAGAGCCACAAACTTGGACCGTTCCCTTTGAGGTTCCTCCCGGCCGCCCTATAGTCTCGGACTGCAATAGCGCCACCTACCACATTAGCCAATACATCGACCACTTCTTGGGCCCTCTCTCCACCCGACACCCCAGCTACATTAAAGACACATACCACTTCCTGGAAATCATCCGCTCCATGGCCGTCCCCGCCAACGCGTATGTATTCACAATTGACGTGGATAGCCTGTATACCAATATTAACACACAACTGGGTTTACAAGTCATCTCATCCGTTTTTTCTCGCAACCCGGACGACACACGACCGGATGCAGAAATCCTTCAACTCCTAGAATTGTGCCTGAAAAACAACGACTTCCTATTCAACAACCAATATTATCTCCAGGTGACCGGGACGGCCATGGGCCAGAGATTCGCACCATCCTATGCCAACCTCTACATGAGTGAATGGGAGCGAGAGGCCTTGGACAAATGCCCCCTAAAACCCACCCTCTACCTTCGGTTTTTAGACGACATTTTCGGAATCTGGCCACACGACCTGGCACAATTCTCAGACTTCATCCACATTCTCAATAATCATCACCCCTCCATCAAAATCAAACACACCATAGAATCGGAACAAATCAACTTCCTGGACACCACAGTCTATTTCAGGCCACTCAACACCACGCAGAAAACACTCCAGACCAAAGTTTATTTCAAACCAACGGACACACACTCACTATTACACAAAAATAGTTACCATCCAAGACACACGTTCATAGGCATAGTCAAATCACAACTCATCCGTTTCCGTCGCATTTGCTCAGACATCTCAGACTTCCACTCAGCCACCCAGATTCTGTTCAAAAGCCTCCGTAAACGAGGCTACTCCAAACGCTTCCTCCGCACCATTAAAAATAAAAACAACACCTTGGCTCCTCCCGTTCCCATTCGCTCACCCCCCCATCGGCCCCAGCCCCCGCCAACCCAGGTTCCCAGATCCGAGCTGCCTCCACCCTCTTCCCCCTACCTGAACCAAGGCCTGGATCCTCTAAACCCCAGCCCTGACACCCCCTCCCACCCTTATCCTGATCTTAACCACCCCCAACCCCATCCTTATCCTAACCCTAACCCCAACCCTAACCCCAACCCTAACCATAACCCCAACCCTAACCCCAACCCTAACCCTAACCATAACCCCAACCCTAATCATAGCCCCAACCCTAACCCTAACCCTAACCACGACCCTAACCCTAAACTTAACCATGACCCTACCCCCGGTCCTTATCCTGAACCTAACCCTTCCCCCTTCCCCAATGAAGGCCTGCATCCCAACCCCCCTGTAGCGAGAGGCAGCTCGGGCCCACAACACACCGCCACAATTAGTTCACACCTCAACCCTACCCCGCCGCGGCACTTCATACCTCTCATCTCCACCTTTTCACACAAAATAACCGGTCTCCACCAGGCCATAAAGAACAGTTTCTCCAGTCTGCAGTCCCAGCACCCGGCTTTCCACAACAATAAAATCATATCCGCTTACAGAAAAAACAAGAGCCTCCACAACATACTGGTCAAATCCCAATTCTCCGATCACAGACCCACACCCCAATTACAATATGCACACCACTACAGAAACAGAAAATACATCCACAACCCACACACCAACACAGCTATGCCCACCTTGGGCTCATTCTCCGTCAACACCACAAACGTCGTTTACATCATCACATGCACCCTCTGCGACAAACACTACATTGGGGAAACCCGACACTCGATACATACACGACTCTCACAACACATACACAACATCATGGTAGGCAAACTTCGTACCCCCCTAATCACACACTTCCAAACGCACCCCTCCTCCCACCTCATCATCTCTGGCCTTGAAAACAACGATCACTGGACCGGGGGGCAGAGGAAGAGAGCGGAAAAACAGTGGATCCACAAGCTCCGGACGACCGCACCGGGAGGCCTCAATGATGACGTTTAATTACGCCGGCCCCTGTTTGCTCATGTCCATGCACCCGCCAACAACCATCTTTATCCATTGGGGGGACTAGTTCAGACACCGTAGGCCAGTGCAAATAAAGTCAATTACCGACACCCCAAACCCCAACCCTAACCCAACCCTAATCCAGCCAGTGCCACGGATCTGGACTCCCCCCTGCAACTCAGATAATCCGGAAACCCTACGTAAAAACGACCTCCACATTCTCTCACCATATCAGATTCCTTCTGTATTCACCCTCTTTCCCCACTCCATTCCACCCCACACACACACACACACACACACACACACACACACACACACGGAAAAAATAAATAAAAAAATAAAAAAAATAATAAAATAAAAAAATAAATTAATAATAATTATAATGTTTGATTGATGGGTGGGTGGGGGTGGCGCTCCGTTTTCTGCCGCCTGCGGGACTCGATCGCGGCCCGCTGGGCTGACGGGCGGGCGCGCTATCCGCCACACCACATGGGCGTGGGAGTTTGCTCACACACATAGCTACACATAGTTACTTTGCCCCTCTGTCCTTCCGGGATCAATGACCAATCAGGGGGCTGCGTCTCCTGCCCCGCCGAGATTCAAAATACGAAGTGGCGTATGGGGTTGGCGCAGCGGTGTTGCCGCCGGGCTGATTGGACGCGTTTGTCCCGGAAGGGGGAGGGGGCTCCCGCGTCCACACACACTATATATACACCTTGGCTTGTCCTCTCTGCCTGTTCACCTCTGATGAAGCAACGTCTAGTTGCGAAACGTTGGGTGTTTGAACTCCGATGCGCTCGGGTATCGCTTCTTTTTTTAAAAAGGAATTTTCCGATTAGAGTTGTGCTCCCACTTCTTTGATCGGATGATTGGCTGTCGCAACATTATTAATTTCAAAACGGCGGTGGGGGACTCTTTTCCTCGGCCGCGCGCCCGGCCCGGGGCGTGCTGGGCCGCTCGCCCGGAGACGTCCACGCGGTCGGAGACTTCGACGAAAGCCGGGGGACGTGGTTTCGGCGGCGGCCGGGCCCGGGGCGGCGGCCGGGACGCCGGGCCGGCGCGTACTGAGGTAGGAGCCCGCCACCAGTCTAATTCTTCTTTTTTTCAGGAGCGGACCGACGCATTGGAGTTAACAGGTATGAACGGACAGCCAACACACAGAGCACACGCACGCGACTTCCATCCACGACCACACATGTCCATCGCCACACACCCAACACATAGATCACGACATGCGCGCGTACACGCGCACACGCACACACCGCCTCACATGCGGACCGGATACCCTTGCACACGCACACAATCTCGGCAGCCACTCACCTACAGACCCATCCAGCCGTCGACCCCAGAAACTAGACACAACAGCAAACGGTATTATAGGCTCATTCAGGCCACATACCACAAACGTGTCATAGATGAGGCCATAGCCACGAAAACATTTCCCCCCGGTATGATGAGACAAGTTAACAAACTCACGGCCTTCATCAAACCGGCAGCTCCCACACAACACACACACAACAGAGTGGCAGAAAACACCATCTCCTGGATGGAAAACAACATGGCCATTTTACAGGAACATTACCGGGCCACTATGGCAACCTTCACTGACACACCCAAAGATGCCTTAGCCCTCCGGATTGCTATTGGTTGGGCTAGGAAGAAATATGGCCAAAAACTCAAACAGGACACCATTCACACAGTAGAACACATCTTAGACATTCACCCACACAATCGCACACCAGCCGACCCACAACCCTGCCCCCCCCCTCCTCCCCCTCCTCCTCCTCCCCCTCCCCGCGCTCATCACACACTCACCGCAAATACACAATCTCGGCCACTCATCCAAGGGGGGACAGAAGAAGACTTTCCACCCCTACCGAGGGCAAGGGCCCCATACAAACTATATTCACTTTACCTAGGTCCACGCGCTTCCCTCTCCGAAGAAATCGCCCGCCCCACATCAATTGCCCCAACAAACCGACACTCACCACTCACACAGACGACGGCAACCTGCCAAACAGCAGACCAGCCAAAAAAGTCGTCACAGCCCTCCTCAGTCCCACTACCCATCACAACACCCCAAGTAACCCCAACACCCACCACCCAACCCCGTAGCGGACCGCTAAAACCACTGACCGCCCTGCGGGACAGCCACGCTCAGGTCCATGCGCCACCCCAGACAGTAACACCACCACACACCACCCCGGACTTTGCGACTACCACCTTGGACGGACCCCTCAGGGAGTCTAACGTGGCCGTAACGACGGAGGACTCAATTCTTCCCCTCTCTCTATCCCCCACAGATCTCCCCGGCGGGCGGACCGGCTCGGTTGGGCAGCAAACCTCTCCCAGCCATCTCAAAAAAACACAGGGTGAAAAGGGTGAAACAACCATGATGAGCGGGACGCAGAAGGTCGATATGGCCGCAACAAGAGCCCATTCTGAACCCTCCACCCAACAAGATGGTGGGGCCTCGCTGCCTGGCCACCCCGGTCCGCGGGCCGCGACACCAGAAATAGACAATCGGCTCCCCACACACCCGCTATCCCCTACCACACCGTTTGCCCGGGCGCTGGGCACACCCCCCCTCCGCCAATCTCCATTCAGACCCACCTACCACATAGCGAGAGCGCACCTTAAAATAACAGCCTGGAATTTTAAACCCCGTAGACCCATCATTATCCTGGGTGATTCAAACATCAATAGGATCCCCCCTCACCACAACCCCGACATACAACTCGACAGTTATCCGGGAGCCACGCTGTATACTTTTCTGAAAGTATGCGAAAAGGCACCGATTTACCCGAACACCAAAATCGCGGTATTCTCAATTGGCCTCAACAACAGGGACCGGGACGCAAAACAAACCTCCATAAAACAGCTCAGAGCACTTTACAGACAGGCCAAAATCACCTTCCCAAATGCAGACATTTACTTCCCCATTATAAATTACTCCTCACGGCTCCCGCCAACCCACCAGGACAATTTGAAAATCATTAACAACACCATAGCCACACACCTCCCCTTCCTGGCAGAAATCCCACATGACACCTTCACCACGGAAAAAGATAACCTCCACTGGACAGCGTCCACAGCCCGCAATATCTTCCAACATTGGTGCAAACAATTAAATTTAACGTCGGCCTGAAGCCTAACCGGGCACGGGACGAGCACACCCCAGCATACCCACGACCGGACACACACCGCAATCGGGACCTGGTCTGGAATTCAGAATCACAAATTTGTAATCTGGCAACATTGTTCACTCCCACCACACCACAACGCCATCTCTTGGAGAGGGGGCTCACCTTCATCCCACGTCCCACCAACTTTGACTGGGAGCAACTTCATAGGGACCTACACAATTACCACAGACGAATAAAACTCAAAAATTATTTCCATCCCGACTCCCAACAACAACGACAACACAAACAATTCAGCCACCCGTCCACCTGGGAACCGGACAAGACCACCCTAGACCCGGAAACACAACACCTCATCCTCCAAGATAGACTGACTCTACGCCGCTACCGTCCCCCGGCGGATGTCCCAGACAACCTACCGGGGGCCGAACGCGCAGCGCTCAAACAACTAATCCATCACCCCAACATCATTATCAAACCGGCAGACAAAGGCAGCAAAATTGTAATCATGGACAGACAACAATACTCACTGGAGGCGAACAGACAGCTAAACAACACCACCTACTATAGACCCCTGGACGATACAATACAACCCCAGACCCAAATTCAAATCCGGACCATTATTCAGTCGCTACATAACAAAAAATACATTTCGGCCAAACAAAAACACTATCTATTCGGACCACAAAACCCACGACCCCGCTATTTTTATCTCCTACCAAAAATCCACAAAGAGCCACAAACTTGGACCGTTCCCTTTGAGGTTCCTCCCGGCCGCCCTATAGTCTCGGACTGCAATAGCGCCACCTACCACATTAGCCAATACATCGACCACTTCTTGGGCCCTCTCTCCACCCGACACCCCAGCTACATTAAAGACACATACCACTTCCTGGAAATCATCCGCTCCATGGCCGTCCCCGCCAACGCGTATGTATTCACAATTGACGTGGATAGCCTGTATACCAATATTAACACACAACTGGGTTTACAAGTCATCTCATCCGTTTTTTCTCGCAACCCGGACGACACACGACCGGATGCAGAAATCCTTCAACTCCTAGAATTGTGCCTGAAAAACAACGACTTCCTATTCAACAACCAATATTATCTCCAGGTGACCGGGACGGCCATGGGCCAGAGATTCGCACCATCCTATGCCAACCTCTACATGAGTGAATGGGAGCGAGAGGCCTTGGACAAATGCCCCCTAAAACCCACCCTCTACCTTCGGTTTTTAGACGACATTTTCGGAATCTGGCCACACGACCTGGCACAATTCTCAGACTTCATCCACATTCTCAATAATCATCACCCCTCCATCAAAATCAAACACACCATAGAATCGGAACAAATCAACTTCCTGGACACCACAGTCTATTTCAGGCCACTCAACACCACGCAGAAAACACTCCAGACCAAAGTTTATTTCAAACCAACGGACACACACTCACTATTACACAAAAATAGTTACCATCCAAGACACACGTTCATAGGCATAGTCAAATCACAACTCATCCGTTTCCGTCGCATTTGCTCAGACATCTCAGACTTCCACTCAGCCACCCAGATTCTGTTCAAAAGCCTCCGTAAACGAGGCTACTCCAAACGCTTCCTCCGCACCATTAAAAATAAAAACAACACCTTGGCTCCTCCCGTTCCCATTCGCTCACCCCCCCATCGGCCCCAGCCCCCGCCAACCCAGGTTCCCAGATCCGAGCTGCCTCCACCCTCTTCCCCCTACCTGAACCAAGGCCTGGATCCTCTAAACCCCAGCCCTGACACCCCCTCCCACCCTTATCCTGATCTTAACCACCCCCAACCCCATCCTTATCCTAACCCTAACCCCAACCCTAACCCCAACCCTAACCATAACCCCAACCCTAACCCCAACCCTAACCCTAACCATAACCCCAACCCTAATCATAGCCCCAACCCTAACCCTAACCCTAACCACGACCCTAACCCTAAACTTAACCATGACCCTACCCCCGGTCCTTATCCTGAACCTAACCCTTCCCCCTTCCCCAATGAAGGCCTGCATCCCAACCCCCCTGTAGCGAGAGGCAGCTCGGGCCCACAACACACCGCCACAATTAGTTCACACCTCAACCCTACCCCGCCGCGGCACTTCATACCTCTCATCTCCACCTTTTCACACAAAATAACCGGTCTCCACCAGGCCATAAAGAACAGTTTCTCCAGTCTGCAGTCCCAGCACCCGGCTTTCCACAACAATAAAATCATATCCGCTTACAGAAAAAACAAGAGCCTCCACAACATACTGGTCAAATCCCAATTCTCCGATCACAGACCCACACCCCAATTACAATATGCACACCACTACAGAAACAGAAAATACATCCACAACCCACACACCAACACAGCTATGCCCACCTTGGGCTCATTCTCCGTCAACACCACAAACGTCGTTTACATCATCACATGCACCCTCTGCGACAAACACTACATTGGGGAAACCCGACACTCGATACATACACGACTCTCACAACACATACACAACATCATGGTAGGCAAACTTCGTACCCCCCTAATCACACACTTCCAAACGCACCCCTCCTCCCACCTCATCATCTCTGGCCTTGAAAACAACGATCACTGGACCGGGGGGCAGAGGAAGAGAGCGGAAAAACAGTGGATCCACAAGCTCCGGACGACCGCACCGGGAGGCCTCAATGATGACGTTTAATTACGCCGGCCCCTGTTTGCTCATGTCCATGCACCCGCCAACAACCATCTTTATCCATTGGGGGGACTAGTTCAGACACCGTAGGCCAGTGCAAATAAAGTCAATTACCGACACCCCAAACCCCAACCCTAACCCAACCCTAATCCAGCCAGTGCCACGGATCTGGACTCCCCCCTGCAACTCAGATAATCCGGAAACCCTACGTAAAAACGACCTCCACATTCTCTCACCATATCAGATTCCTTCTGTATTCACCCTCTTTCCCCACTCCATTCCACCCCACACACACACACACACACACACACACACACACACACACACGGAAAAAATAAATAAAAAAATAAAAAAAATAATAAAATAAAAAAATAAATTAATAATAATTATAATGTTTGATTGATGGGTGGGTGGGGGTGGCGCTCCGTTTTCTGCCGCCTGCGGGACTCGATCGCGGCCCGCTGGGCTGACGGGCGGGCGCGCTATCCGCCACACCACATGGGCGTGGGAGTTTGCTCACACACATAGCTACACATAGTTACTTTGCCCCTCTGTCCTTCCGGGATCAATGACCAATCAGGGGGCTGCGTCTCCTGCCCCGCCGAGATTCAAAATACGAAGTGGCGTATGGGGTTGGCGCAGCGGTGTTGCCGCCGGGCTGATTGGACGCGTTTGTCCCGGAAGGGGGAGGGGGCTCCCGCGTCCACACACACTATATATACACCTTGGCTTGTCCTCTCTGCCTGTTCACCTCTGATGAAGCAACGTCTAGTTGCGAAACGTTGGGTGTTTGAACTCCGATGCGCTCGGGTATCGCTTCTTTTTTTAAAAAGGAATTTTCCGATTAGAGTTGTGCTCCCACTTCTTTGATCGGATGATTGGCTGTCGCAACATTATTAATTTCAAAACGGCGGTGGGGGACTCTTTTCCTCGGCCGCGCGCCCGGCCCGGGGCGTGCTGGGCCGCTCGCCCGGAGACGTCCACGCGGTCGGAGACTTCGACGAAAGCCGGGGGACGTGGTTTCGGCGGCGGCCGGGCCCGGGGCGGCGGCCGGGACGCCGGGCCGGCGCGTACTGAGGTAGGAGCCCGCCACCAGTCTAATTCTTCTTTTTTTCAGGAGCGGACCGACGCATTGGAGTTAACAGGTATGAACGGACAGCCAACACACAGAGCACACGCACGCGACTTCCATCCACGACCACACATGTCCATCGCCACACACCCAACACATAGATCACGACATGCGCGCGTACACGCGCACACGCACACACCGCCTCACATGCGGACCGGATACCCTTGCACACGCACACAATCTCGGCAGCCACTCACCTACAGACCCATCCAGCCGTCGACCCCAGAAACTAGACACAACAGCAAACGGTATTATAGGCTCATTCAGGCCACATACCACAAACGTGTCATAGATGAGGCCATAGCCACGAAAACATTTCCCCCCGGTATGATGAGACAAGTTAACAAACTCACGGCCTTCATCAAACCGGCAGCTCCCACACAACACACACACAACAGAGTGGCAGAAAACACCATCTCCTGGATGGAAAACAACATGGCCATTTTACAGGAACATTACCGGGCCACTATGGCAACCTTCACTGACACACCCAAAGATGCCTTAGCCCTCCGGATTGCTATTGGTTGGGCTAGGAAGAAATATGGCCAAAAACTCAAACAGGACACCATTCACACAGTAGAACACATCTTAGACATTCACCCACACAATCGCACACCAGCCGACCCACAACCCTGCCCCCCCCCTCCTCCCCCTCCTCCTCCTCCCCCTCCCCGCGCTCATCACACACTCACCGCAAATACACAATCTCGGCCACTCATCCAAGGGGGGACAGAAGAAGACTTTCCACCCCTACCGAGGGCAAGGGCCCCATACAAACTATATTCACTTTACCTAGGTCCACGCGCTTCCCTCTCCGAAGAAATCGCCCGCCCCACATCAATTGCCCCAACAAACCGACACTCACCACTCACACAGACGACGGCAACCTGCCAAACAGCAGACCAGCCAAAAAAGTCGTCACAGCCCTCCTCAGTCCCACTACCCATCACAACACCCCAAGTAACCCCAACACCCACCACCCAACCCCGTAGCGGACCGCTAAAACCACTGACCGCCCTGCGGGACAGCCACGCTCAGGTCCATGCGCCACCCCAGACAGTAACACCACCACACACCACCCCGGACTTTGCGACTACCACCTTGGACGGACCCCTCAGGGAGTCTAACGTGGCCGTAACGACGGAGGACTCAATTCTTCCCCTCTCTCTATCCCCCACAGATCTCCCCGGCGGGCGGACCGGCTCGGTTGGGCAGCAAACCTCTCCCAGCCATCTCAAAAAAACACAGGGTGAAAAGGGTGAAACAACCATGATGAGCGGGACGCAGAAGGTCGATATGGCCGCAACAAGAGCCCATTCTGAACCCTCCACCCAACAAGATGGTGGGGCCTCGCTGCCTGGCCACCCCGGTCCGCGGGCCGCGACACCAGAAATAGACAATCGGCTCCCCACACACCCGCTATCCCCTACCACACCGTTTGCCCGGGCGCTGGGCACACCCCCCCTCCGCCAATCTCCATTCAGACCCACCTACCACATAGCGAGAGCGCACCTTAAAATAACAGCCTGGAATTTTAAACCCCGTAGACCCATCATTATCCTGGGTGATTCAAACATCAATAGGATCCCCCCTCACCACAACCCCGACATACAACTCGACAGTTATCCGGGAGCCACGCTGTATACTTTTCTGAAAGTATGCGAAAAGGCACCGATTTACCCGAACACCAAAATCGCGGTATTCTCAATTGGCCTCAACAACAGGGACCGGGACGCAAAACAAACCTCCATAAAACAGCTCAGAGCACTTTACAGACAGGCCAAAATCACCTTCCCAAATGCAGACATTTACTTCCCCATTATAAATTACTCCTCACGGCTCCCGCCAACCCACCAGGACAATTTGAAAATCATTAACAACACCATAGCCACACACCTCCCCTTCCTGGCAGAAATCCCACATGACACCTTCACCACGGAAAAAGATAACCTCCACTGGACAGCGTCCACAGCCCGCAATATCTTCCAACATTGGTGCAAACAATTAAATTTAACGTCGGCCTGAAGCCTAACCGGGCACGGGACGAGCACACCCCAGCATACCCACGACCGGACACACACCGCAATCGGGACCTGGTCTGGAATTCAGAATCACAAATTTGTAATCTGGCAACATTGTTCACTCCCACCACACCACAACGCCATCTCTTGGAGAGGGGGCTCACCTTCATCCCACGTCCCACCAACTTTGACTGGGAGCAACTTCATAGGGACCTACACAATTACCACAGACGAATAAAACTCAAAA
>NW_026611483.1:0-26278 GCF_029633865.1 Lampris incognitus
CCTTTGCTCTTGCAGGCGGACATGGCTGCGGAGAGGGTCATCAAGCGGGAAGAGGGAGAGAAGCTGGCGAAGGTAGGGAGGCTCCTCGTTCAGCCGCACATCCGCTTTGTCCTGTGTTACGGCTTTGCCCGGCTGCGGCCTCGGCGAAAGCCTTTTGCGAGGTCCAACCACTCTCCCCATCCTTTCCCATCTCAGGAATATGGAGTCCCGTTCATGGAGACCAGTGCCAAGACTGGAGTCAACGTGGAGCTGGCCTTCCTCGCCGTAGCGAAGTAAGTCTTGGTGGGTGTGGAGCCAGATGTTCATAAGAAGGACTCTATTCAGTATGACTGACCAGAGATCATCAGAAGAGATATAGAGATCTAGCAGTTTGTTTGGTTTAAGCAAAAAAAAATACCCAAGAAACGTATATCTACACACAACACACCTTACCAAGACTGGGGTTAAGGATTAAAGCAGGTCATGGTGTTCCTGGTCCGTTAAACCCCCCCAGGATTTGAAATCAGGGCCTCAATTGAATCAGACCTCGAGATTTGGGCTTGTATGAATGTAAGATAGAAGAGAGTAAAATCAGCACACCCCCACACAGATTTGGCAGGAATCAGACCTGTGGCCGCTGGTGCACAGCACAGGAGGGTTAAAACGAGGGTTAAGATTGTGATCATGGTCCAGCCCAGCCCGTCATTGGTGTTGGTTCGACCTCCGAATCGGAAACAAAATGGAGACGGAATAAGGAAAAGCACAAGACAACGTGGAAAACTGTGTCATCACGATAAATTATATCCATGTGTGTCATGATACCTGCTTATATATACGTATATATATATATATATATATATATATATATATATATATATATATACGTATATATATACGTATATATATATGTATATATATGTGTGTGTGTGTGTGGGGGGGGGTGTTATGGACATGCTTCCATATCACAACAAAAAGTATTTTTCATTAGGAGAGAGATTGTGTACTCTATAGCCGAAGGGCCTTTTGACTGGATGTCAAACTCCCCCAAAATTTAATTAAAAGGAAAATTGAACCGCCAGGGGGCAGTGTCGTTCAGAACAGGGGAGTCGCTTCCATGTAATACAATTTCTCTCCGCCCTTTTGCATTGGTCAGTTAAACAAACAAACAAACAGACAGAAGAAACAAACAAGTTAAAGTGTTCCCATCGAGAAACGTGATGACGTGCTTGTCCAGTTGTGTTAGTTTTTTTTCTGAATGCCGCATTTCGTCGTTTCTCGTCTCTCCCAACAGAGACCGTAACAACAAAAGCATTCGTTTGCGTCACATCACTTGCCTCTGTCTAGTTGTGACCTGCGCCGTGTTTTAGGCGCCCCCTGGAGGTGTCCTGGGGGGCTGCGCGCTTCCCATATGACGTCATGAAAACTTTTATAAAGTCGTCGCAAAATGATCCGCAGGAAGATTCTGCCCCCCCCCCCCCATGTAAGCTCCCCGTTGTTTTAAAATGTTTGCTTGACCCTTGACCCTTCTTGCTCTTAATGCCACGAAGAGGGTCTTTCACATCCGGTCCTATGTATAGAAGAGGGTCCACTGTAAGCTAATATATAAACTGTGGTTTCATGATGCTTCTGTCAGGAAGGGCACTTCTCTACCGATGTGCACACGTCCCGGGTACGACGTTAAACTTCAACCACTTCACCCCTTGGGTTGTTGTGAGGAGGGTGTGTGGACACCCAGCAGGACTAAAGACAAAACCTGTCAAAGGGCGAACGAGTTCCTCTGTGAACCAACGGCCATCCATACCTAGAGAGGAGATAGGGACCACCAGGTACTCCCCTACTGACGCACAATGGTGACTCAAGTATATAGGAGACCACTAGGAACTCCCCTACTGACGCACAATGGTGACTCAAGTATATAGGAGACCACCAGGTACTCCCCTACTGACACACAATGGTGACTCAAGTATATAGGAGACCACCAGGTACTCCCCTACTGACACACAACGATGACTCAAGTATATAGGAGACCACCAGGTACTCCCCTACTGACGCACAATGATGACTCAAGTATATAGGAGACCACCAGGTACTCCCCTACTGACGCGCAATGATGACTCAAGTATATAGGAGACCACCAGGTACTCCCCCTACTGACACACAATGATGACTCAAGTATATAGGAGACCACCAGGTACTCCCCCTACTGACACGCAATGATGACTCAAGTATATAGGAGACCACCAGGTACTCCCCCTACTGACACGCAATGATGACTCAAGTATATAGGAGACCACCAGGTACTCCCCCTACTGACACGCAATGATGACTCAAGTATATAGGAGACCACCAGGTACTCCCCCTACTGACACACAATGATGACTCAAGTATATAGGAGACCACCAGGTACTCCCCTACTGACGCACAATGATGACTCAAGTATATAGGAGACCACCAGGTACTCCCCCTACTGACGCACAATGATGACTCAAGTATATAGGAGACCACCAGGTACTCCCCTACTGACGCACAATGATGACTCAAGTATATAGGAGACCACCAGGTACTCCCCTACTGACACACAATGATGACTCAAGTATATAGGAGACCACCAGGTACTCCCCCTACTGACGCACAATGATGACTCAAGTATATAGGAGACCACCAGGTACTCCCCCTACTGACACGCAATGATGACTCAAGTATATAGGAGACCACCAGGTACTCCCCTACTGACACACAATGATGACTCAAGTATATAGGAGACCACCAGGTACTCCCCTACTGACGCACAATGATGACTCAAGTATATAGGAGACCACCAGGTACTCCCCTACTGACGCACAATGATGACTCAAGTATATAGGAGACCACCAGGTACTCCCCCTACTGACGCACAATGATGACTCAAGTATATAGGAGACCACCAGGTACTCCCCCTACTGACACGCAATGATGACTCAAGTATATAGGAGACCACCAGGTACTCCCCTACTGACACACAATGATGACTCAAGTATATAGGAGACCACCAGGTACTCCCCTACTGACGCACAATGATGACTCAAGTATATAGGAGACCACCAGGTACTCCCCCTACTGACACGCAATGATGACTCAACCAAGGCATCGGCTGTGCTCCTACCACCTCCATAGGTTAGGGAACTGATGATGATGATGATGATGATGATGATGATGCATTGCATTTCCTGTGCTGCTTCCAAGTCATTTCAAAGGTAAAGCTTTCGCACCCCAAAAAAAGCCGCCCCGCCTTTCTAGAACCCTCCAATTCTAGAAAAGCAGTTTTAGCCTATAATAAATAAACAAATAAATACCGAGAGAGCGTTTCATAGCCTGCGTGTAAAGTAAAGGCCAGTAAAACCAAGATGGAAGTCGTTCTACATTTTATGTGGGTCACATGTGCAACATGACCGTGAAACAGCCAGTCTCAACATGAAGGAGCAGCTGTTATCAGCCACACGGTCTCGGTTATTGTTTGCTCGTGGGCGTTGGGTCAACACAGAGCTATGGACGGGCTAACAACGACTTTCCCCCACTTGTTTCCATTTCACTTGTGTGACTGAGCCACGGCGGGTTAATGCTAGTAAATCTAGATTTGGCAGAAGGTGTCGTGGTCTACCTTTGGTCGTATCTCATTTCTGCATCATGGTCCTCCCCCATTTTATGGGCGGCACGGTGGCACCGTGGTCAGCGCCATCACCTCACAGCAAGAAGATCCTGGGTTCGAGCCCCGGGGTAGTGCAACCTTGGGGACGGGGGGGTCGTCCCGGGTCGTCCTCTGTGTGGAGTTTGCATGTTCTCCCCGGGTCTGCGTGGGTTTCCTGCGGGGGCTCCGGTTTCCTCCCACAGTCCAAAGACATGGAGGTCAGGTGACCCGGCCGTACTAGATTGTCCCTAGGTATGAATGTGTGTGTGTGATGGCCTGGCGGCCTGTCCAGGGTGTCTCCCTGCCTGCCGCCCAATGGCTGCTGGGATAGGCTCCAGCAACCCCGCGACCCTGAGAGCAGGATAAGCGGTTCGGATAACGGATGGATGGATGGTCCTTCCCCATGTTATGGACGCCGCTGCTTTGACAGAAGATAAAGTGGGCTGATTTGTTGTCTCGGTGTGACGGGTATTTTCAGTGCAAGTTTGACTGACTGTTCGATTCAAGCTCCAGGCATTTTGAACAAATCTCAGCAGACAGCACCCACTGACTCTCTCTCTCTCTCTCTCTCTCTCTCTCTCTCTCTCTCTCTCTCTCTCTCTCTCTCTCTCATGCCATTGTTCCTCTTCCCTTCTCGTTCTCTTGATCTGCTCATCCTGTCTGCGCTCCATCCTACGCACCCGCCCTCTCTGTCTCCAACACCTTCTCTTCTCTCTCTGTGTCTTTCCGCATACACCTCTCCTCCTCCTCCTCCTCCTCCTCTTCCTCCTCCGTCTCTCTACCAGGGAGCTGAAGCACAGAGCCGCCCAGCAGCCCAACGAACCCAAGTTCCACATCCACGACTACATCGAGTCCAAGAAGCACAGGTCTGGCTGCTGCGGCCTCGAGTAGTGGGCGAGAGAGAGAGAGAGAGTCTGGTCCGAGGCTATCCCTAATCTGAAATGTGAATTTGAATCATGTGTTTTCTTCGTGGTGACAATTGTATCGAACGACAAGTCGGGAGTAAACCTTTTGAAATGCTACATCCACCCGCGGGAGTAAAGATCCGATTCTTCAATGCAAAGCTTCAAAAATTACAGTTGTTTTTTTTTAATGACTTATCAACACGAGGGCGGCACAGCAAGAAGGTCCTGGGCTCGAGCCCCCGGGGTGGTCCAACCTTGGTGGGTCGTCCCGGGGTCGTCCCCCTGTGTGGAGTTTGCATGTTCTCCCCGTGTCTGGGTGGGTTTCCTCCGGGGCCTCCGGGTTCCTCCCACGGTCCAAAGACATGGAGGTCAGGTGGATCGGCCATACTAAATTGTCCCTAGGTATGACTGGGTGTGTGTGTGTGTGTGGGGGGGGGGGGCCCTGTGTGATGGTCTGGCGGCCTGTCCAGGGTGTCCCCCCGCCTGCCGCCCAATGACTGCTGGGATAGGCTCCAGCATCCCTTCGACCCTGAGAGCAGGATAAGCGGGTCACATGACGGATGGATGGATGGATGGATGGATGATCAACACGACCGTCGAGAAGTCGTGGGTGTAGCATTTTGCGACGAAGCTCTTCTTCTGCCCCCACCCTACCTCCGCCCGGCTGTGAGCCGACCCCCCATTGGCCGTACGGTCGTCGCCGTTCTTGCAGAATTCAGCAATTTTTTTCCCAGATCGTCTCAATAAAGTCCAGTCTCACAGTCGGGTTGCGGCCGAACTGGTCCCCCACGTGTCCCCATGTGTGCTGGTGTTAGAATAAAACCACGGATGTTTTCGGGGCGCCAGCCCGCTGTGTGTGTCTCTGTACCATCGTACGACCCGGGGGGGGGGGGGGACGGGGGGGGGGGGGGGGCGCCTCTCGGAGTTTGGCGCCGTGTGTTACTCGAGCCACGTTAGATATCGAACGCCGATGACAATGGACCCCGGTTATTTTCCAGAAGTTGTGATTCGTACTTTGTTTTTTTCCTAATCTGAATATGTGGTCATAGTTCTCGGTGTGCATCCTGCTTTTTAATGCCCCCCCCCCTCTTCACGTGCGCTCGAACCCGCGGCGTCGAATGAGCGCGCCCCGACGCTGTTGCGTCTCCTGGACGGCGGACGTTGTTGTGGGCGCTGTGCGGGGGCCCGTCGCGTAACACGTCTCCGTGTAGGGTGTTCATTATGAATGTCGGCCCGTCGACCTCGCTTGATGTCACCTTTGCCCCCTGGCCGAGGCCTCGGTGATCACGAAGTGCCACGAGGAAAGTGCTTTGTTATCGTATTCTATGTATATGTATATATATATATAAAGTATATTTTGTAACGTACGTGGCGTTGCTTTATTGAAGTGTGTCTCGTCCGTCTCGTCTTTGTGTCTGTCTTTGTGTTTTCCTGACCGGGTGCCGCTAAAGCTACGGTACGTGAGGGTGTGAACGGATTAACAAGCCGCTAAATGGCAGCAGCTAGAGGTCCGGGAGGCGTAGCGGCCTATTTCGTCGCCCTACCAACACGGGGATCGCCGGTTCGAATCCCCGCGTTACCTCCGACTTGGTGGGGCGTCCCTACAGACACCGTGTCTGCGGGTGGGTATGTATCCTGGCTGATGCACTAGCGCCTCCTCTGGTGGGTCGGGGCACCTGTTCGGGGGGGAGGGGGAATAGCGTGATCCTCCCACGCGCTACGTCCCCCTCGTGAAACTCCTCACTGTCAGGTGAAAAGAAGCGGCTGGTGACTCCACATGTATGGGAGGAGGCATGTGGTGGTCTGCAGCCCTCCCCGGATTGGCAGAGGGGGTGGAGCAGCGACCGGGACGGCTCGGAAGAGTGGGGTAATTGGCCGGGTACAATTGAGGAGAATAACCAGCTACACCATTTTTTTCCTGGTTTATTTCCTGTCTATCAAGCAGGGCTGGGCAACATGGTCCAGAAAGGGCCGGTGTGGGTGTAGGTCTTCGTTCCATCCAAGCAGTTACACACCTGACTCTATTAGTCAACCAATAGCCTTTGCTAAGGACCTTGATTTGGAGACTTGGGTGTGTAACTGCTTGGTTGGAACAAAGACCTGTACCCACACCGGCCCTTTCTGGATCATGTTGCCCAGCCCTGGTACCGGTGTTCTTATATAGTACATCTACTACGACGTGCTGTCATCTAAATGACGCAACACTGAGCACCTTATAGTGTTGTGGCCTTTGATGGGATCCTCAAGGCCTGCATCATTTGTAATAACAAGATCCTTTATGCTAAACCCTAAGGGAGAGGGACGCGAGAAGCATTGAGGCTAGCTAGCTTGACATGTAGGGCGGCTGTATAGCGGGCGTAGTTATCCGTAAATCACCGCGTGCAGCTGTCCACCTGCCCTCCATCTCTCCCTCTCAGACCTACGGCGGCCGTAAAGAAAAGACGAGCAGGAGTAGCATCTAGCTACGCATTGCTTCACGACGAAGGCCGGGCGCACCATCCCGCAGGCCGCAGTTGTACAAAGTGGTCATTATGAGATAACCAGTCTATCATCTGGCCAGGAACGATTCGCTGTGTCTGTCGATTGCGGAGACGCCTGTCTTTGCCGAGGATTCCTATCTGGCAGCTGGGTCGAATCCGAGCATAGCTGGCACCACGCCCAGTATGATGTCCCTGCCAAAGTTTAAGTTAGCAAAGGATGAAACCCGAGTCCAATTCCTTGCATGTATAGGCCTATACTATACTGGGCCAAATAAAACTGATTCTGATTCTACTACTTATATCATATGGTAGGCTGTTTTATCATCGAATCATTTCAAGGCACTAGTCGCTAAAAATTAGACAGCACCAGGACTTGTTTTTTTTTCCCTAGTCACTATTCTGATGCTCGCTAGTCGCTGCTGTAAAGCTGCTAGTTGCTAAAAATTAGATCCAAGTTCTATTCCCAGATAGCAAAATTGCTGCAGCCCGGACCCGTCCCACACCTGGCACTGTCATCCGGCCCACACACCATGTGGAATGATGGCACTTGGGCGGTCCGCTCCTGTTTGCCAGATCTGGGCCAGAACCAAGCCATAGCAATCCCACATGTGCCACATATTTGCCAAAGGTGGCCCGTATTTGTTTTGTGATATTTGGGCCATATTCACCATTTACCACACGGGGCCACTTCAGGGTCACATCCAGATCACATGTTGTCGAGAGCACCGCAGCTTTGCCAAAGAAGGCCCACGTTTGATTTGGCGTATTTGGGCCATATTTGCTATTATACATGTGGGCCACTTCAGGCTCACAGCCATTTTGTCAGGGCCAGAAGAAGACCAGCAGTGCCGCATCACTGCCTGAGGTGGCCCACATCCGGGTGCCATCTGGGTTAGAATAAGCACTAGTTACTAATTTGATTATGAGTAGTCACTTTTCTCTTACATATAACAAATAAACACTAATTTGTATATTTAAGTTAGTAGTAATAATCGAAAGGCATTTCAGCTGAACCTTATGAGGCGCCACATATTAGATATCAGCTTTTCATTCGCTGCTAGTCACGATACAAATAGTGCTAGTTGTTAATCCAGTTCTACTAGTCATGATCAGTTACTAGTAACTATTCCTCGATGACTAGTTGCTATTCTGATATTCACTCGTCACAGTTACATTGTTGCCAGTTGCTGCTCAGTACATTATATGAGAATAATACCAACATCCTGACTAGCTTAACATCTTTAAGTGCACTCGGTGAAATATTAATAAAACACATAAACATATAGGGAAGACACTATTGAGATATTACTGGTCACAATGTATCATGTTTATGTTGGTATCTTGATACATACACTACCGTTCAAAAGTTTGGGATCACCCAAACAATTTCGTGTTTTCCATGAAAAGTCACACTTATTCACCACCATATGTTGTGAAATGAATAGAAAATAGAGTCAAGACATTGACAAGGTTAGAAATAATGATTTGTATTTGAAATACGATTTTTTTTACATCAAACTTTGCTTTCGTCAAAGAATCCTCCATTTGCAGCAATTACAGCATTGCAGACCTTTGGCATTCTAGCTGTTAATTTGTTGAGGTAATCTGGAGAAATTGCACCCCACGCTTCCAGAAGCAGCTCCCACAAGTTGGATTGGTTGGATGGGCACTAACAGGCTCTAACAGGTACTATTTAATGAAGATGCCAGTTGGGGACCTGTGACGCGTCTGTTTCTCAAACTAGAGACTCTAATGTACTTATCTTCTTGCTCAGTTGTGCAACGCGGCCTCCCACTTCTTTTTCTACTCTGGTTAGAGCCTGTTTGTGCTGTCCTCTGAAGGGAGTAGTACACACCGGTGTAGGAAATCTTCAATTTCTTAGCAATTTCTCGCATGGAATAGCCTTCATTTCTAAGAACAAGAATAGACTGTCGAGTTTCAGATGAAAGTTCTCTTTTTCTGGCCATTTTGAGCGTTTAATTGACCCCACAAATGTGATGCTCCAGAAACTCAATCTGCTCAAAGAAGTGCCCATCCAACCAATCCAACTTGTGGGAGCTGCTTCTGGAAGCGTGGGGTGCAATTTCTCCAGATTACCTCAACAAATTAACAGCTAGAATGCCAAAGGTCTGCAATGCTGTAATTGCTGCAAATGGAGGATTCTTTGACGAAAGCAAAGTTTGATGTAAAAAAAATCTTATTTCAAATACAAATCATTATTTCTAACCTTGTCAATGTCTTGACTCTATTTTCTATTCATTTCACAACATATGGTGGTGTATAAGTGTGACTTTTCATGGAAAACACAAAATTGTTTGGGTGATCCCAAACTTTTGAACGGTAGTGTATAATATACAGGTAGTTTTTTAATTAGATCTAGTTTCTATTCTAAATAAAGATATCAACATATATGATTTTATTTGACACATATCTTAACACTAGTGAATTAATGACTGCTCACAACCAGACCAACATTTCAGATTCGACTACTCAAAATGAAAAAGTTGATCGTGTCAAACTGAATAGCAGCCAGTCACTTGAAAAACCACTAGGTTTTATTCAAAAGTGACGAGTTACAGTGGCACAACCACCAGTAATTATTCAAATAGCAGCCGGCATTAGTAAATAGTTACTGGTGACTAGTATAGTACTGGTAGAATTGCCTTGGAGACGTGTAAAAATGTATTTTTAGACCTAGTGTCTATTTTTTTTCGCAACTAGTAACTTTGCTGTAGCAACAAGTGACAGCCAGAATAGCGACTAGTATCTAAAAAATGAACAGTGACTTGTGGCGAATCACCTCAGCCATCTTTTTCATGGCGGGTTGCATTCAGCTCGTGGACTATGGGCCGTTTAGGCACCAGTCACTAAAAACTAAACACTAGTACTTGTTTTGTTTTTTCTAAACACTAGTTGCTATTGTGAAGTAAAAGAAAGATGCTATTAGAACAGTGACTAGTGCTTTTGAAGTAGCTACGAGTAAATAAAACAAATAAACTACCAACTAAAATGAAAAGAAAAATGTAACTACTCTTAATCAAATTAGTAACAAGTGCTTATTCTGATAGAACTTGTATCTAAATAGCAACTATCCATCCATTGCGACTTTACAATAGCAACTAGTGACGGAGTAGTGACTACTACTACCACTACTACCACTACCACTACTACTACTACCACTACCACTACTACTACTACTACCACTACCACTACTACTACCACTACCACTACTACTACTACCACTACTACTACCACTACTACCACTACCACTACCACTACTACTACCACCACTACTACCACTACTACTACCACTACCACCACTACTACCACTACCACTACCACTACTACTACCACTACCACTACCACTACCACTACTACTACCACTACCACTACTACTACTACCACTACTACTACTACTACTTTCGGCTGCTCCCGTTAGGGGGCGCCACAGCGGATCATCCGTTTCCATCTCTTCCTGTCCTCTGCATCTTCCTCTGTCACACCAGCCACCTGCATGTCCTCCCTCACCACATCCATAAACCTCCTCTTTGGCCTTCCTCTCCTCCTCTTCCCTGGCAGCTCCATATTCAGCATCCTTCTCCCAATATACCCAGCATCTCTCCTCCACACATGTCCAAAACCATCTCAATCTTGTCTCTCTTGCTTTGTCTCCAAACCGTCCAACCTGAGCTGTCCCTCTAATATACTTGTTCCTAATCCTGTCCTTCTTCCTCACTCCCAATGAAAATCTTATCATCTTCATCTCTGCCACCTCCAGCTCCACCTCCTGTCTTTTCATCAGTGCCACTGTCTCCAGACCATATAACATAGCTGGTCTCAGTACCACCTTGTAAACCTTCCCTTTAACTCTTGCTGGTACCCTTCTGTCACAAATCACTCCTGACACTCTTCTCCACCCACTCCACCCTGCCTGCACTCTCTTCTTCACCTCTCTTCTGCACTCCCCGTTACTTTGAACAGTTGACCCCAAGTATTTAAACTCATATGCCTTCGCCACCTCTACTCCTTGCATCCTCACCATTCCACTGTCCTCCCTCTCATTCCCGCATATTCCGTCTTGCTCCTACTGACTTTCATTCCTCTTCTCTCCAGTGCATACCTCCACCTCTCCAGGCTCTCCTCCACCTGCAACCTACTCTCGCTACAGATCACAATGTCATCCGCAAACAACGTAGTCCACGGAGACTCCTGCCTGATCTCGTCCGTCGGCCTGTCCATCACCACTGCAAACAAAGACAAGTAATAGTGTTTAAATTTTAGTGACTAGTGCCTTACAATGAATAAATGATAAAACGGCGTGCCATATGTCAGTGTTTCTCAACCCAGTCCTCAAGGACCCCCTATCCTGCAGATTTTCTTTGCATCCCTGAATAGGTACCTGTTTGTAGTTATTCAACCAATCAGCAATGAATTTTGTCAGATGTTGCACACCTTGCATAATTAAGTGCTGCGAGATGATTGGCCGAGTAAGTACAAGCAGGGCTACCTATGCAGGGTTACAATGAAAATCTGCAGGATAGGGGTTCCTTGAGGACTGGGTTGAGAAACACTGCCATATACTACATCATATTTTCAAGCCCGGGGGGGGAAACTGAATTAACTGGTTCAAACCATTGTAGTTTAAATCTCGAACACAGCAGATCATTTATAAACAGGAAGCCGGAAGCTACCCTTGAGTGGACAGTTTACTTCTGCGGCCCCCCTCAGTTTCTAGGGTTCCCGCAGATTCTAAGGCCACAAGAAAGTTCTTATTTGCATTCTTTGAATCGCTAAAAAAATATGATTAAAATTAAAATGTAGTAATAAACAAGTGTAAACTACAAATAAGACACGTTAGCCCCTAGCTAACGGGTCTGACCCTTTAGCCGAGCGGTTAGTGATGTCGCCTTGTAACACTTTCACATCGTTGCGGGTGGGATAAATGACATGTTCAAGTGTACCCTGTTTGTATTGTCATGCACAGTTTGCAACCAAGTTCCTGTTTGTGCCGCTGCTCTCATGGCGGAGTCCAGTATATGTAACACCGATGCCATTTCAGCGGTTTACCTGGACAAAATGATCAATGGTGATTAATAAACAGACGTTCACACGCCGCTGTAGGTGTTTACTTTGCGTGTGGAAGAGGATGTTGTCACACCCCCATCATCTACGTCCGGTGTCTCCGCGCAGGCCTCCGTGATGCCAAACGTTGTGTCGCCCCAAAATATGTCCCCAGTACTACATCAGCTACGTGGTTTCACACGGAATACGGGGGAACATCTTTTATTCATGTAAACTACTAATAAGACACGGTTAGTGACGTCGCCTTGTGGTGCAGGACACCTCGTGTCGAATCCCGCACCGGGCAAGAAAATAACCGGTTACATTGGTGGCGGCGGTGGGATCCGGAAGTGTGCAGATCCTCAGAAGTCTCTTCGGAGCGCGGGAATGACAAAGCGCGAGGGCGCGCTTCCGGGGAGGGTGACAAGTGTAAACTACTAATCATACACGTTAGCCCCCACTTAACGGGTCTGACCCTTTAGTCGAGCGGTTAGTGATGTCGCCTTGTGTTGCAGTACACTCGTATCGAATCCCGCACCGGGCAAGAAAATGACAGGGTACGATTCACTAATTAAAATGTGTTTTTTTTAACTAATATTTGATTACTTACACGGTTTTTAAAAAGTAGCATAACTGGAAAAACACGTGTTTTTTGGTATGCTAGGCTACTTTGTTTGTGTAAACTACTAATAATTTTATTTTTATATTCATATGTTACTTATTTTATATTGTATTTTAAGCTTATGCAGCACTTTGGTTCAACTGTGGTTGTTTTAAATGTGCTATATAAATAAACTTGACTTGACTAATAAGACCCGGGTCTGACCCTTCAGCCGAGGGGTTAGTGATGTCGCCTTGCGGCGCGGCACACCCCATATCGAATCCCGCACCGGGCGAGAAGACAACCGGTCACATTTGTGTAAAACCGCCCTGATAATAAAATAAACCAATTTAAAACAATCTTCGCGTCATTTCTAAGTAATCCTAAAGTGAAACGAACGCGTAATATCGAGTTCCGCTCTTAGGCGTGCGCATACGCGTTCCCGCGACGCCCAATGATCCGCGCGGGGGGCGGGGGTACACGTTCCTTCGGGGATACGGCGTTCCCCGCCACACCTCCGCTAACTCATCTCTGGGCCATCGGGTCAGCCAAACTGAGCCGCTCGTCACGCGTTGACGAGCGCGCCGCGGCAAACGTACCTCCCCCTTCCTGAGAGGCTCGATTTGTCCGCAACCCTCAAAACGGGTGATCGGTGTATTAAACGCGACCGTCAACGTCACCGTCACCGTCACCGTCTTGGGGGGGTCGGGGGACGTCCGGGGGAGGGGAGGGGAAATAAGAAGGGAGGTTTTCTTAACTCGCGAGTAGACGAATCGTCAGTGTCGGCAGTCGTAGGAGAAGCGACAGCGGTGACCCCCCACCCCGAAAAAAAAAAAAACCCAACCAAAACAACATCCACCGTTGCGCCACCCGAGCTGACGGCGCCGCTTTAGCGGAGGAGGGCGTCGTTTCAACAGGTTGTCGCGCAAGAAGGCGGCGGCGGCGGCGGCGGCGGCAGGTTTCGGGGGGGAGAGCGCCGCGTGAGCGATGCCGGGCAAGAGCGAGTACCTGCGGCCGCGGCTGTGCGTGCTGGAGAAGGGGGACAACGGCTACGGCTTCCACCTGCACGGCGAGAAGGGCAAGAGCGGACAGTTCATCCGCCTGGTGGAGCCCGACAGCCCGTCCGAGACGTCGGGGCTGCGCGCCGGCGACCGGCTGGTGTACGTGAACGGGGAGGACGTGGAGAACGAGAGCCATCAGCAGGTGGTGTCGCGGATCCGGGCCACCGCCGGCACGCTGGAGCTGGTCGTGGTCGACGTGGAGACCGAGCAGCTGCTGAGGAAGCGCGACTTGAAGTGTCTGAGGGAGTACGTCGCCGACGGCATCCCGCTGCCCTCCGGCGGCGACGACGGCGGCGGCGAGTCGGACGACGAGCGGCGCGCCGCCCGGGAGTCCACGCCGGTCCCGGACGACAACGGCGAGATCCGCAGCCACGTCGAAAACCGGCTGAGCATGGACTCCGAGAAGGTGAGAGAGAGGGGGGGCGGGGGGGGGGGTGCTCCAGGTAGTCTGTCACCACTGGGTCAATATTCTGGTATAGGAGCCCGTTCTGTGTGCAGTACTCCTCATGGTCATTCTGAGTGAGAGTCGGGCTTGACCACATCTGCAGTCATGAAGGCGGTGTTGTAATGCCCGTTTATTTCCTTCAGTATCCGCGTTGATTGTCTAGTTAAATGAGTTCCAGGAGGGTGGAGTGTCAAGGGGGACGAGTTGCTTTCAAGTGGTGTTGGGGTGATGGTGCCATGTGCGGCTTTGGGATGAAGGTAAACTCAACTGGAAGTCGTCTGGGATCTCCCCCTTCTGTTGTCCTCTCTCTCTCTCTCCTTCTCCCTCTCTCTCTCTCTCTCTCTCTCTCTCTCTCTCTCTCTCCCACCCCCCCTCTCTCTCTCCCTGTCTCTCTCCCCCCTCTCCCTCTCCCCCTTCTGTTGTCCTCTCTCTCTCTCTCTCTCTCTCTCTCTCTCTCTCTCTCTCTCTCTCTCTCTCTCTCTCTCTCTCTCTCTCTCTCTCCCACCCCCTCTCTCTCTCCCTGTCTCTCTCCCCCCTCTCCCTCTCCCCCTTCTGTTGTCCTCTCTCTCTCTCTCTCTCTCTCTCTCTCTCTCTCTCTCTCTCTCTCTCTCCCTCTCCTCTCCCCCCTCTCTCTCCCCCCCCCTCTCTCTCTCCCTATCATAGACTCTATGATAGAATAGACTCACAGATTCTCATAACTCATAACTCACAGATGAGCGAGGCTGCATGAAAACATCCCAGCTTCATGCAGTCCTGACACACTGAGAGAAGAGCCCGCTTCACTCGCTTCAGCGTGGAGTCAATAGCAAACAGTGATAGGCTAATCTGGGCATAATAATGCAAACAAAAGGGCCGAAGTACACGAGGACGTCCCAACACTCTAGGGGAAGGAAACTGTGAAACTCTTTGTGCGTCGGAGAAAACGAATGTTTGCCATCGTCAAACCCACCGCGGCAAACAATAACAGGAAGGGCTTTTTGGTGTCTTTTTTGGCTCTCCTACCAACAAAAAAAAAAGAAAAAAGACACATGCTCAGCAAAGTCCTTCGACCCCCTGGTCAACATCAGCTCTCTCTCTGCAGAACATTCTGCAGGAACTCTCGAAACGAGGTGTTTAGACGTTGCGCCATATCGTGAGAAGGTACTCGGGACCGGGGTTCATTAAAAACCTCTTGAACCACCGCCTCTAGTCTGAAACATCTGGGCTCCCTGCGGTGAGCCGCATGCTTATCCCGGGGTCCGTCTCTGTCTCGGTCCTCCTCTGCCCCCCCCCCCACCCCGGTTAAGTCCAGGTTGGAATGAGGTGGGAGTGAAGGCTGTAATGCGCTGCAATCCATCATACCTTGATATCCTCAAGCAGGAACGAATGAAAACCCAGATTCTTCCGTGCCGTCCCTCTGTCTCTGTCTCTGTAGAGACAGAGACAGACACAATGCAGGCTTATTAGAAATGTTCAACCGTACACACACACACACACACACACACACATGCACGACGACCGCGACACACCGACCAGCACACACTTCTAACATAAACGTTGGGCAAGAAGCTTCAAATTGACCATTTCCACATTGAATTATGCTCGAGCTTTAAACACGATTATCCACTTGGCCTGCTATGTTGTCCGGCGGCTTGTCTATTCAGACAGGAGGGCGGGACGCCCGACAGACATGTGCCTTCCGAATCGGAAGGTAAAATCCGAAGAGGTCAGAGTTCAGGGTGACGAGGCCACACTCCCCCCCACCTTTATGAGCCCCGGCCAATGTCGCTCATAAGGTCAACGCGGGAGCAGCCCTGGGAAGTAGAGTCGGATAATTACCAAAGGGTTTGGCCTCACGCTGCACTCTTGCGGCCGTCACGTATGCGGCGCGGTGCCTTTAGGGGGCGCTTGTTTTATTTTCAGCACGACAAACTCGTCTGGACGTCGGCGACCACCCCTCGGGCACTTGCTGACGAACACAACAGGCCGCATTGTCCTCAAAATATACAAGCGATTGTTCCTGCGTTTGTTCTCGACCTCTCGCAGATGGCCTAATGGATTCACGGCGGCGCGCTTCACCGTGGCACGCCACCGAGAGCAAAGTGGTGCTGAAATAAACAAACGCCGCTGACAGACTCCTTACCGCCCCGCTGAGAAATGGGACCGTCGGGGGATTCTCTTACACTAAACGCAGTGCGGTGACCTCCGTCTTTACTTTTATACCCCTGCACAGCTCATTTGGGGGCCCGAACAAGAGTTCTTGGGTGGGTGAGGGGTGAGGGGGGGGGGTGTTAAGTGAATTTACTTGGGAGACAGAAAACACAGTGGAGAATGAGCGTGACCCGGTCCCCGACACAGTTACTGTCAGTTCCGCCGTGCTAGCGGTCTGTGTTTCAGTCAGACGGACCTCGGGGCATGTTTTTCTCGGATTTGACTGTTTCTGGAATTTTTCGGCCTACATCCTGCCCGGCATTCCTATGCCCTCGCCCTGTGGCTCAGCAGTGGCATGGACATGCACACACGCTTATTATGCATTCGCACAAACACACACACACAATGCTGGTTTACCCGTCACACTGACGTCTATGTACCGGCTGTTTGGCCCTCTCTGCAAGGCAACACAAAAGAGGGTTCGAACGGGAACGCCCACTCCGGAAACCAAGGAGCTTTGGTCAAGGTTGCAATGCTTTCACTGATATTGTGTGAGCTATCCGCGACGGTGGGCGACGTGAGACAATGCAGGGGAGGTGTGAAACAAATGGGACAAGTAATGGAGTTGCCAAAATGGAGATGGGGATAGAGAGAGAGAGAGAGAGAGAGAGAGAGAGGGGTGCTGTCAGAAACAGGAGTGCCTGTCGTCGCTGTCAGACAAATCTGGCGTAGACACGTAGTTGGTTCCAAGGGTCATTCTTTATCTGTTCACCAGACATGAAAGGTTTTGTTCCGTATGGGGAAGCAGGAAGGGACGCACACGTTCAATGACTGTTGTTCATGGTGGCTTTTGTAATAACAATAATAATAATAAGAGGAACTTTATTGGGATGACACTTTAAAAGACAGTTTACAGTTTGGACTGTCAAATAAACGCATGCGCAACACTCGTGAATTATTCGGATAAGTAAAACAGAGACTCAAACGGACCGAGTAGATGGTAAAAACAGTATAATACAACAAATAGGAATCCATTTCCTCACCCAGAGGGAGCCCTGTGTGGTCTCGATACATGCCAATTACTCTTTAAAAGTGTTTAAGTTGTGTCAGAGCCAAATGCAGCATTACAGTTAAAAATACATGACCGCACTGGGGGAAAAAAACAACCCAATTTTTCCTCGCTACCCATTGATTGAAGTAATTTAAACATGCAAGTGATAACCTACTGTCTTTATTTAGTGAAGGATTCTGACGATATCCCGGGGTTAAGGCTTAAGGTCAGCAAAGTTTGGCAGGGACAGTTGGAGAATATGCTTCAGTAGTTAAAATAATGCATCTCGTTTGAGAAATAACAAATCGTTCACAGCTGCAAACAACAAAAAGACAATGAAAAGCCAGAGAAATGCAGCGGGGTTGAAAATTAATATGGGGCGATTAGGTTGGAAGAAGTAGCCGGGTATGTACCAAGTCTGAGAGGGGGGGAAAAAAAACAATTGCAGGGGAGGAAAAGAAAGAAGGGATTTTGAGGCTGTTTTAATTCGGTCCTCTCTCCGGGCCCTGCCGTTGCCTTTGTTTAGCTTTTAGTTGAAAGAGTCCCAGCAACAACACAGTGGTTCATTGAGATTCCAGAGGGAGTCACTCGGGGTGCCAGGCCTCAGACAGCAGGCCTCAGAGAGCAGGGCTCAGAGAGCAAGGCTCAGAGAACAGGCCTCAGAGAGCAGGGCCTCAGAGAGCAAGACTCAGAGAGCAGGGCCTCAGACAGCAGGCCTCAGAGAGCAGGGACTCAGAGAGCAGGGCCTCAGAGAGCAGGGCCTCAGAGAGCAGGGCCTCAGAGAGCAGGGCTCAGAGAACAGGCCTCAGAGAGCAAGACTCAGAGAGCAGGGCCTCAGAGAGCAGGGCCTCAGAGAGCAAGACTCAGAGAGCAGGGCCTCAGAGAGCAGGGCCTCAGAGAGCAGGGCCTCAGAGAGCAGGGCCTCAGAGAGCAGGGCTCAGAGAACAGGCCTCAGAGAGCAAGACTCAGAGAGCAGGGCCTCAGAGAGCAGGGCCTCAGAGAGCAGGACTCAGAGAGCAGGGCCTCAGAGAGCAGGGCTCAGAGAACAGGCCTCAGAGAGCAAGACTCAGAGAGCAGGGCCTCAGAGAGCAGGGCCTCAGAGAGCAGGGCCTCAGAGAGCAGGGCTCAGAGAACAGGCCTCAGAGAGCAAGACTCAGAGAGCAGGGCCTCAGAGAGCAGGGCCTCAGAGAGCAAGACTCAGAGAGCAGGGCCTCAGACAGCAGGGCCTCAGAGAGCAGGGCCTCAGAGAGCAGGGCCTCAGAGAGCAGGGCCTCAGAGAGCAAGGCTCAGAGAGCAAGACTCAGAGAGCAGGGCTCAGAGAGCAAGGCTCAGAGAGCAAGGCTCAGAGAACAGGTCTCAGAGAACAGGGCCTCAGAGAGCAGGGCCTCAGAGAACAGGCCTCAGAGAGCAGGGCCTCAGAGAGCAAGACTCAGAGAGCAGGGCCTCAGAGAGCAGGCCTCAGAGAGCAGGGCTCAGAGAGCAGGATTCAGAGAGCAGGGCTCAGAGAGCAGGCCTCAGAGAGCAGGGCTCAGAGAGCAGGATTCAGAGAACAGGCCTCAGAGAGCAGGGCTCACAGAGCAAGACTCAGAGAGCAGGGCCTCAGACAGCAGGCCTCAGAGAGCAGGGCTCAGAGAGCAGACCTCAGAGAGCAGGATTCAGAGAACAGGCCTCAGAGAGCAGGACTCCGAGAGCAGAGCCTCAGAGAACAGGCCTCAGAAAGCTGGGCTCAGAGAGCAGGGTTCAGAGGGCAGACCTCAGAGAGCAGGGCTCAGACAGCAGCCCTCAGAGAGCAAGGCTCAGAGAGCAGGCTTCAGAGAGCAGGCCTCATACAGCAGGGTTCAGAGAGCAGACCTCAGAGAGCAGGGCTCAGACAGCAGCCCTCAGAGAGCAAGGCTCAGACAGCAGGGTTCAGAGAGCAGGGCCTCAGACAGCAGGCCTCAGAGAGCAGGCCTCACAGAACAAGGCTCAGAGAGTAGGGCCTGTGGCACTTGGGAGTCTTCCTTTAATGGCCGCCGGCTGCTTACATAAGCCTGTCGCTGAAAGGTAATTACAGAGGAGGAAGAGCTGCTGTGTAGACGAAATTGATTGTGACGAGATGATGAGATTTTATGTTGGGACACTCGCGCACGTGTGTGTGTGTGTGTGTGTGTGTGTGTGTGTGTGTGTGTGTGTGTGATCCCATGCCTCTCTGTGCATGTCTTTGTGCTTACGTTTCCCTGTTTGTAGTCCAAGAGGTTTGGGTGGCGCTACATTACCGAGGTAAACGGTCACTACCGTAAATGCTAGAAATGAGAGAAGCAACGTACTAGATTTTATATGTCCGTCGGCCAGTTGGCTGCCTCCTCTGTCGTCATTTCTCTCTATTCTCCCTTTTTTTGCCATCTATGAAGCCTTTAATCTGTGTATTCACGAGCTGCTTGGTTTTTTTGTCCCTTTCTCAGTTTCCATAGACTATTGTGTTAGTGGTAGTGGTGGTGGTGGTGGTGGGGAGGCGTTTCAACTCCATGGCAAACTTCAGCAAATCCCACTTTGGTACTTGTGTAGGAGGATTGGCTCTATATTAGTCTGTGTTGCCTCAGTATGTGGGTTGCCTATAGTGTTTTCTTTGTTTTTAATAGGCTGAATAGGCTAGCCAGGCATCAGCTGCTAGAGCAAGAGAAACCACAATTGAACCGTCAAGTCGATTTGTTTGCAGTGTGTGGCACGCCCTTAAGTCAAACATATTTTTTCAGCAGCACTTTGCCAAACACTTAGCGGTATTTGAATATGGTTTGGTTATTGAACGAGTGGGTCACAGCTTAGCCAGCAAGACAGAACCGCGCCTTCTACCGATTTTGCAGATTTTTAGCCTCGCTTAAGTGTTGACGTTGAGCGTCACAAAGACCCCGTTCACACTTGGTTTTAAAATGTGTTGTTGTTTTTTTTGGCAATCGGATCACAAGTGGACGGCGCTAAATGCAAGTGTAAACGACCGCCGAAACGTTTTGTGAACCGGTTACTCAAACCGCTTGCCGAGGTGGTCTGGGGCGCATTTGACCACATATCTTTTGTAGTGTAAACGCTGATGCGTCCTGATGCGTCCCTGACAAGGATGTAACAGGAAATCTTCTTCTTCCTCTTCCTCTTCTTCTTCTTCGGAGTAACGAAATCTGATCACACGCATTTGGAGGCGCATGGTAGACACGGGTGTAAACGGCAACGTGTCTCGCTGTCCACTTGCGAGCCGATCGCCCAAAACACATTTCAAAACCAAGTGTAAACAGGGTCAGTGTTGTCGGTCACTGGCTATCTGATTTTCGGCCTACTGTAACAGCCCGTTGTTGGACATTTTCCCGTCAGCCGAGGAAAAGCTCAGTCTTGGTTTGCGTTAGTATATAATAGTAACAGAATGACACCACTTGCTGTGGATAAACCGTGGCTCAGAGCTGGTCTGGGGATGGTTATTGTTGCTGCTACTGTTTATGGAATCTTTTCCCCGGTCACTGCCTCGGCCCGGCCAGCACACAGACTCCAAAAGGCTTTGGCTGGTTTCCTGTCATTGTTGTTGGTGGAGGTACCACAGAATCAGCCAGACCCTCCCCTCCCCTCCCGTATCCTCTCCCCACCTCCACCCCCCCCACCCCCCCGCTAACCAGCGACTCCTCTGTCTTTTGGGCCGATAGTAAACGCTGAAATGTCGGTACCGACATAGTGCGAAGGTGCTTTACAGCGAGAGACTGCCCCGGTGAACGAAAGGTCATGACCATGAGTTCAGTCTCAGCAATAGTCCGTCCGTCCGTCCATCGTCAGCCATTTTTTTTTACTCTTACAGTGTCCCAGAGCAAGAAAGCGGACCGGATAAAAGCGTTTGCTAAACGCATGGAATGCGGCTGATATAAAACAGCAGGTCGTTCAGCTAACACAGACTAATTCCTGGTTCCAAGTCAACAGTTAACGCTGCGGCCAGCTGAGACATGGCTGGTCGCTGTGCCGCCAGACGTTCTGTTTCTTGTGCTGTGTTGTTGTTCTGTGTTACGTACACTGCGAGAGCCGCGAAACCGGAGTCAAAGTCCAAACTTGCATGGCCAGTACAGTCTGATTCTGATTTCTTCTTCGGTCATGTATGTCGGTGCTCTAAGTCCAGGTATTGTTTGAGTACTCTAAAGGGGAATGTACTGCATGTTCTTATGCTGGCCAGACAGGATCAGATATACCGTTTGAGTCACTGCTCACGCTTACGCCAGTTTCCTGAGGTTTCCTGAGGCCTGTGTTTGGTTTTACTATGCATTGACTGAATATATATTGTGTGCGGCTGCGCACGTGCACACGCACGTGTGTGTGTGTGCGTGAACATTCGAGAAAGTTCTGGAGTGACCCTTCCCTTCCCTCTCCTTTGTTGACCGCCAAGCCGTGTGTTCCAGAGGAAACGGTCCACAAGACAAGACGGGGGTGGAGACTTGGAGGAGCGTGTCACGGGCTCTCCTTGTTTTGTTCCAGCTCGGGGATTCGTGGATTTTATGCATGCGTGACGTTTCCCCCCTTCCCCCCCCCCCCCCGGGCTATTTGTTTATGAAGAGACCGAGAGTTCGCGCTAATGTGTGTTACGTAATGATTATTTGATCGGTCTAACCCTCGGTGCCACAGGCCGGAGCCCGGCGCTCTCCCGTACCCGAGATCCCTCCCGGTTACCCTCCCACGCGAATGGCTTCTGAATACATTCTGCAGCTCCAGTGGAGTAATATATCTGTGTGTGTGTGTGTGTGAGCTTAATTATGCATGCATACGTGTGTGTAAATCCCAATAACGCTTCTTTTCCTCTGTCAGCTTGCTTTATGCACGTGTTGCCACGCAAGTTAAAGCTCTCCCGGGCCAAAAAACCTGCTTCGTGACCTGCTGCCTGCCAACAGGAGGATCACTGTCTCTCTCTCTCTCTCTCGCCCCAGGTCAGAGGTACACACAAGAGGGGCTTCATGGGGGGGGGGGGACCAGGGCAGGGGCCAATGGGTGAGAGCGCACCCCCCCCCCACCCCACCTCCCGGGATGCTGGACTGAGATAGCTACAATGCTACAATGCCGCATTCCATTTCCCATCGCATTCCCAGAAACGTTCGCCACCCCTGCCTGACAATGGGCGGGAGGCGCCGCGCCCTGCCAGGGGGTGGAGGGGGAATGACTCCCTGCATACCCTGAAATAGAGTCACCCCCAACCACCCACCCACCCACCCGCTAAGCGCCCTCTGACCAGCGATCACCTCCCTTCCCCTCCGCCGAGACAGAGACACCATAGATCAAGCACAACCAAGGCAGAGTACAGGAATGTGCATTGTTTGATTCCCAGCCATCGGTTGCGCCAATGGTTCTATGCATTATATGACGCCGCTGTCGTTTAAAGTAGTCGATATGTAGGCGATGATCCAAATGGGGTCAGGGCCTTTGTGGTGGTCCCTCTTTAACAATAAAGAGTAGTGTTGGGTTACATAGAAGATATATTCATGACAATCAGAGGGAATATTACACGATATTGACGGATATCATGAGATGCAAAAACACCGTCCTGAGTTTCATCACACTGAGGCGTTTGATACTGTAAAGTATGATATCAAACCCAAACTAGTTTCTCAAGTAACACTCTCTTCAAATATTTCAGACCACGTTTTGGGAGAAAGTTAGGCAGTCGATTCTCATAATTGATTTAGACAACAAAATTGTGTATCGCAATATGACAACATCTGAATTTCATCTGGTGCGGTGCCCAAATATAGACGTTCATGTTGAATCATTGCCCGGCCCTTAGAAAGAGTGAGAAATGTTTCGGTGAGATTGGGTTTCAGACGGCGGCCCCAGTGACTGCTGGGATAGGCTCCAGCATCCCCGCAGCCCTGAGTAGGATAAGCGGTTTGGATAATGATGGATGGATGGACGGGTTTCAGACGGACAGAATCGGGGATTAAATCCAGAGGGGTTACTGAGGGAATAAAATGGCTGTAAAATGAACAACCCTCATGTAACATGTCTGCTGGTGTCCTGCGGTTGGATTCATTGCTCGATGGGCCCACATCACGTACCGCATCTTTAATGTCGATGTGGGACCAGGCCATATTGACAGAATCAATATTAGGATTTTTTTTCCTTAATAGCTTGATATTGATGATCGACAGTATTTTCAGGACGACTATTGGTGCTTTCGCAAGAAATGTACACACAAGAAAACTGAGGAATGGTCATTAGTAACATGGATACGATGCCCAAGCAAGTAGAGGCATTCGTTGTTCATGTTCCCTTGGCTGATGCATTCAGAAATGTGTACCACTTTACTGCAACACAACCTTTAAGACCGGGGAATGACAGCATTTAAGTTTATCATGATGTTGCGGTAACCAGAATCCCGGATGTGGGTGTAGTCTCATATCACAGTGCTGATATTATGTCGGTATATTGCCCAGCTTTGTGCGATGACCATCCATCCATCCATTACCCGAACCGCTTATCCTGCCTCTCGGGGATGCGGGGATGCGGGAGCCTATCCCTGCAAGTCACTGGAGACACCCTGGCTGATGACACATGCAAATACACAACAATGTTCCGGATTACGCAAACACACAAGCCTCCTTTTTCCCCCCTCTCGTCCTCGACTTCTACTTCTGTTTTCCTTCCTCTCCGTCCTTGATGCGTTGTCTCACGCCCCTGTCAGTACCTGCTGGGCTCTGGTGTGCATGCGTGAGACAAGAGAGAGGGAGGCCAGATTTTGATAAGGGTCAGAGTGCACTTCGTTGGTCCACTGCGGGCCAGGAATCGGCAGGGGTGGAGGATCGGGGACAGGAAGAGTGGTCGGGGGAGATAAACCTTGTTGACTCTTCAGTACCAGTCTGCGGCAGGGACATGGCCGGCGGCGTGGTCCGTACTGGACCTGGTACAGGCTAATGCAACCTTGATAAAGAGGGACGGCGGAAGGATGGATGGGCTGGAGATGAGCTCCAGAGAGGATTATTGAGAAGAGGTGGCCAACCACCCCTAACCGTAACCCAACCCCCCCCCTCCACAGTTCCCATTCTATTTGTATTCCAGAGACGGCTCGGCTCCTTTGGTAATCAAGACCGCTCCGTTTGGTCTTATCAGTGTCTGCATCTCCGCTGTGATGACTGATGTTGGTTTTCTATATTCGAGCTTGCCACCTACAGAGTCTGTTGTGATGGGAACCCTGAGTGGGGCCCCTCTCTAGTGCCTAGACACTGTCTGTCCACCCTGGAAATGGATGGAAGGGAGGCAGGATGGAGTGGGCAAAATGGTGCTTTGCCCCCCCCCCCCTTTGCAGGCCTGGGGAGCCGGTCGAGTGGTCTTCTCTGAAACCCACCTGAACACACGTTGCCTGAGTGAGTGGTCTGGTCTGTTCTCTCTGCAGAGTACAGCGAAGAGGAGGGTCGGGAGCTGGTTCGGCGGGCGAGAGACGTTTGCTAGAACATCACACGTTTATGATCCCTCCCCCCCCCCACCCCTCCTTCAGAGCTGCTTTTTCATTTCCATGGGAATTACACATGACAGTCACAGGGATTGGGATTCCAGGGATTTTTCCTATTCTACGGAGTAACCGGCAGTTTGTCACGCCGGCGGTTTTCCCTTCGTGCCGATCAAAGGGGCGTGCACAGGCAGAGGCTCATGGGAGAGTTGTCCTCTCTCATTAGCACCACGGGGAGGAGGAAGGCGTAGGAGAGGGCCTGCAGTGGAGAGCTTGCAGAAAGAGCCAGACAAGAGGTTTATGCAGTGTGAGAAACGAGGGTGCGGATATAGAGACGGGGCGAGCGAAGAGATGGAAAAAGACGCGGCGCCGTAGCACAAACCTCTGCGCAGAGCCCAGCTTAGTGTCAGCCGCAGGTTCCGGTCGGGGATTCGGCGGTTGCGCGGCAGGACGGAGCAAGGTTGCCCAGACCTCGGACGTTATCGACGTAGGTCGGGCACTTCTGTCGAGTGCGACGTGTTAAAACGTTGCTCCGGAAGGTAGCTTCGCCAACTTCCGCTCCCATGGACGTGTCCAGGATTTGTCGAGTCGGTCATCGGGGAGCGGTGTGCTGGACTGACGCCGCAAGGCGAAGAACGGCCGTCCTCTATATGCGCTCATTTGCGCACAGAGGCTGCGCCGGACGGCTCGCAGCAGACAGGATCTGCAGCACAGCCCGGCCGACCGGTCTGGGGACGAGTAACATGATGGATGCTCGCTCTGATTGTCTGATGCTTTAATTCGCCCGGTGGTGCCTCGAATATCCGACCTCTAAATCACTTACCTCTGTGCGGTTTACCCGTGGCCGTGCTGGGGAAAAAGCGGCCCTTTTGTTTACCAATTTGCCTCGCTTAAGCGATAAAGGGGAAGAACTAATTATCCGTTATTGAGGCACAAACATACTGGATATTTTATGACATAACTGGAGATATCTTTCATAGGAATTAATTTGGGAGGCATATTGTTCCAAGTAAGAATTGATCTAACAGGACTACACAGTCCTGGGTTGACGTTTGAAATGAATGGGCGCCCGCGTGGGGTAGCGGTCTATTCCGTTGCCTGCCAACATGAGGATCGCCGGTTCGAATCCCCGTGTCACCCCTCCGGCTCGGCCGGGGCGTCCCTACAGACCAGTTGGCCGTGTCTGCGGGTGGGTATGTGTGCTGGTCGCTGCACTCTAGCGCCTCCTCTGGTCGGTTTGAGGGGGGAGGGGGAACTGGGGGGGAAAGCGTGATCCTCCCACGCACTACGTCCCCCCCCCCTGGTGAAACTCCTCTATGTCAGGTGAAAAGAAGCGGCTGGCGACTCCACGTGTATGGGAGGAGGCAGGGGCGTAGCACAAAATTCTGGGCCCTGTACATCAGCAGTCTCTGTGGGCCCTCGTTTTCCCTCGTTCTCTTTCTCCCCTTTCTTCTTGTCTTCTCTGGAAC
>NW_026611484.1:0-20000 GCF_029633865.1 Lampris incognitus
CAGACACCGAGACGCCACACCGACTAACTGTCTGTGCTTGCCATCACAGTATTTTCTCTGTCTTACTATCACTGTAGTATTTCAGCAGTATCGTACTGCAGTACTACAGCTTCTTTTTCTTTTTTACCACATGCAGGTTTTACAGGAGGAAACCTCCATACCAGGAAGTGACCTCAACCTGATTTACCTGAGCTCCAGGGCCGCCGGATACAAACCTGTCCTCAAAGTCACCATGACACAGTCATCCATACCCTTCAACCTGATGAAGGTCAGACACATTATCTTATTTATATTATATTATATTACATTATATTATATTATATTATATAATATAATATTATATTTTATTATATTATATTATATTGTATATTATATTTTATTGTATTATATTATATTGTTATATTATATTATATTAAATTATATATTATATTATATTAAATTAAATATTATATTATATTGAATTGTATTTTATTATATATTACATTATGTTTTATTATAATGTATTATATTATATTACTTTATATTATATTATATTACATTATATTATATTGTATTGTATTGTATTTTATTATATGTTATTTTATTTTATTATATTTTATTATATTATGTTACGTTATATTATATTGTATTATTATATTATATTATATTATATGGATTTATAGTTAAAAGAACTATATGCATGTTTCTGTTTCATCCCATTTACTACAGATCTCATATTAATGTTTCTTTACTCCTGACCAACACGACGGCATATTTTTATGTTTTACGTTTCAAATTTTAGGAAAAACATTCAGGAACATGTAAGGTTCTACGGGGTGGTCCGGGTGGTGGTTGGGGGGTACTGGTGATTATATGCCGTTTGCAGTAAGAAGGCTTAAACATGCAAAAACACCGACGTGGTGTTTTAAAGAGAATGTGGCGCCGAGGCCAGTTTCATGACACGACCCTTGTGTTGCTGTACCTCCCCAAGGTTCACTTGATGGTGGCGGTGGTGGGGCGTCTGTTCCAGAAATGGTTCCCCGCCCAGCCCAATCTGTCCTACACCTTCATATGGGACAAGACGGACGCCTACAGCCAGCGCGTCTACGGGCTGTCGGAAGCGGTGGGTAAGTTGGCCCAGCGTGCTAGCATCGACACCGGCTTTAGTTGTCAGCGGGCCGACCGCATCAAAGGCAGCGGACGGGCTTGACAAGAAGGAGGCCTGGAGAGGAAGAGGGAGTCCTCGCAGAGCCCAGGGCTCTCCGACGGCGAGGTGCACATACTCGGTAGAAATGGTGGTCTTGAAGGCCGTTCTGTGGGGGACAAGAAGGGAGTTGATAGGTGGTCCTTTAATGAGCGTTGATCCCGGGATGAGGGGTGACATTCATGCGGTTTGGGTCCCTACATAATAAGCGTGCCAGCGTGGTTTAATGAGTAGGGGTGTCCGGATGACTGCATTTAATCAGGTTTGGACTTGACATTAAAGGCTAGACTGTCCACGCTTGGCACAGCAGTGGCTCTTGCTGGCTGCTAGCGGTACTTCCAGCGTGACTTATGAGGCTGCAAATGTCTGTTTTTCTGTCTTCCGCCATCTATGAAGGCAGCTTCTTAGTGCACAAGACAGTGTTTCTCAACCCAGTCCTCAAGGACCCCCTATCCTGCAGATTTTCCTTGTAACCCTGCATAGGTAGCCCTGCTTGTACTTACTCGACCAATCATCTCGCAGCACTTAATTATGCAAGGTGTGCAACGTCTGACAAAATTCATTGCTGATTGGTTGAATAACTACAAACAGGTACCTATTCAGGGTTGCACAGAAAATGTGCAGGATAGGGGTTCCTTGAGGGCTGGGTTGAGAAACACTGGCACAAGAGCTTTCTTTTTATGTTACTGACGTCACCATCAGACCAAACAGGACTCGTGACGTGAGAGGCTGGTCGTACCGGACCGCTTGAGACCAGCAGCCGAACCACTCGGTGTGTTGGACCACTGGTGGGAGCGATTCGTTTTGCATTAACTCGAGAACAAGGAATCAATTAAGATAAAAATGCATAGTGTAGCTTTTAAATAACCCAATAGTTGAAGTACGATTGGGAAAATAACGTATTTACAGCCCCCCCCCCCCCCGTGTGACCGAGTCCCGACTCGGAGGCAGCAGCAGCAGCAGCAGCAGCAGACGCTTTTCATTCCGAGTATTTCATCAATATTTGATGTGACTTTGGCAGAGCGGTACTCTCCAGTCTAATCCTTTCAGCAGAAATGATGTCCTGTTTTGGGGCAGATTCACGGGGGTTTTCCTGGCTCGGATGAAGGCGGAGGTGGTACCGTCCTGATCACGCGTGCTCGTGTAGCGTGCCTTCAGCTGCCTCAAGCAAGCACTTTTATTTCACAGGCAACACGTTTTAGGAGTTCTCATCCTTTCATGATTGAAGAAAAGGACAATTATCATGTTAAAGCACGTTTCATATAAAGGTGCCTTGTTCAACATCAAATCAAACACAACAGAAACGCTAACGTGTCAGTCTGCACACTTAACAGCAAAGTTGTTTAAAATGAAATGAAATATAACATAAGTTCTTGTTTTCGTTTAGAGTTTGTGCAGTCGAACTTACGTCAATGCAACATAAAAGCTTTAATTCACAGCTGGAAGCTTCTGGGAAATTGCAGCTTTTCCCCCTCTTCGATCGTTTTGGCAGCGCCACCACATCGGCGACTGCGTAATGCCGCAACCGCAGTTAAAGAAATGACGACCCCCACCGAGTGCGGCGCTCGTTAGAAAGCAGTGTTTTTCATTAAGACGCCGAGTCAAGACGGGGACGCAGAGCAACCTTCCCCCTTTCTCAGAAATACGTCTTAAATAATGCTGAATAAATACCGAAACAGGCTCTCAATAAGGGGACGGCTTAGTACGGTGACCGTCCACTTAAAGGGGGACATCGTTGATCCTATAAGCACGCTGGACGGGGTCCGAAGACATGCTGGTCAGGTGACTCGGCCGTGCTAAATTGTCCCTAGGTGTGGGTGGGGGTGGGGGGTGTGGGGGCTGTGATGGCCCGGCGGCCTGTCCAGGGTGTCTCCCCGCCCGCCGCCGCCGCCGCCCAGTGACTTCTGGGATAGGCTCCAGCATCCCGCGACCCTGAGAGCAGGATGGGGGCGGGGGGGGGGGGTGGATGATGGATGGACAGATTAGGACACCCGTCGAGAGCTGGAGGCGGGACAGAATGTGACGGAGGCGGCCGCCCCGTGATTCTCTCTGCAGGGGAAGCCCCGGCAGAGGCCGTTTCTCTGAAAGCTTCCCGCTGGTGTCTTTTGTCGGGCTTTAACGTTTGCTCCGATAGCGCCGGCAGTTAGAAAGCCCGTGTAGCATCGTGGGACGTAGCGTGACCGGGCGAGGGCTGGAGAGTTCGTTATTTGCTAGTTGGTGGCGACCACGGATGTGCGGATTCCCCAGGACGGAGCCTGCAGGTGGTGCCTCCTCCCTGCCAGCTAAGGCAGCACTGCAGAGCCGTCGTGGGCGTCTCACGTCAGCTAACAGAACCGCCGTACATGGCGCCATTCTGGCCCGGCTCCCACATACCGCGGCGTCCGCCCGCCGCGGTTCGACTCATTAAACCAAATCAGATCAGGTGTTCCCACAGGAGGAAAGAGAGAAAAAAATAGACAGTGAGAGAGGGCGTGGGTGGCGGGGCAACATCTGTCAGATTGTGTGTGTGGAGCACTTATCCAAGGAGGGCACCTGTTCAGCCCGGCTCCACCAGTAGATGTGACGTATTGCTTCTGACGGGTTGATGAAATCAAACGTACGTTAGTTACAGTACGCCACGGCTCGCAGTGAGAAAACCACCGGCTCAGCATTATTGTTCTCCCTCCTTCCAGGACCCAGCCCTTCCTCCTGCGTTTTCCTTTTCCCCTTTGCTTTCCCTTTTCTGCTGACGTGGTGGATTCTGCGGTGGTTGTATGATTAGCCCCCGCATACACTACACACACTGCACACACACACACACACACACACACACACTTTTGCATCAGGTTTGCCTCTCTAACCGGCGTTTCATCCGCCCATGTGCCGCCTGTCCCCATCGCGGCTCTTTCCCTCCTCCCTCGCCTCTCCTTCCAGCCCCCTTTCCCCCCGGCCTCCCTTTATTAGCCTGCTGTCCGTACCGCTCATGTGCTTGTGTGGTGCATGCCGTATCGCCTCGTCTGAGATACACCTATTAAGGTCGGCGCTCCACCGGTCCGGGTGGTGTATTCCGGCATGTTCCGTCTCTCCTGCAGAGGGATTCTTAACAGTGCAGTCATGATCCCGCCTGCAGGACCGCTGTTGTTCGGTGTGCCGGGATCCTCGTATCTGTTAAATCCCCGCGCGTCCTCGCTCACCTGATATTTATAGACACGCAAATACTCCCGAGACATTTCTTTCAGACATCCTCTGAAGCTCCGGCGCCTCCCCCCGCATCACAAACGCCGAGCTGTGTCCCCCCGCGTCTTGCATACACGTGTCCCTCGTGAGCAAACAAAACCTGCACGGGAAAACTCGACCATATCCAGCTTTGCTCCTCTGTCCTCCCATTCAGAGCCATCCATCCTCTCACCTGTCACCGACCTTTACCTCCACCCACCTCTCCCTCGCCGACGCATGCTTGCATCCTCCTCTAATTCCCCCTCCCCTCCACCTCTCAGCCTTCCCCTGTCGTTTTTTTTTTGTGTGTTGTTTTGTTCGTTTGTTTGTTTGTTTGTTTGGGAGCGGGGGGGGGTGGGGGGGGCGTGTCTGTCTAATTCCAATCTACACACAGCTATTATGGTGGCCAAACACTCAGACACACACACACACACACACACACACACACACACACACACACACACACACACACACAGCTGATGTGGGAGTCAGTTCACAGCAGAACGCATGGTGCAGTGAGCCCTGTGTTGATGTGTCTGTGTGAGAGAGGGGCGGGGAGAGAGCGATAGGGAGGGGGAGAGGGGGGCGGGGAGAGAGCGATAGGGAGGGGGAGAGGGGGGCGGGGAGAGAGCGATAGGGAGGGGGAGAGGGGGAGGGAAGGAGAGAAAGGAGGGGAGAGAGAGATGGGGGAGAGAGAGAGATAGGGAGGGGGAGAGAAAGGAGGGGAGAGAGAGCGATGGGGAGGGGGAGAGAGAGGGGGGGAAGGAGAGAAAGGAGGGGAGCGAGAGAGATAGGGAGGGGGAGAGGGGGAGGGGAGAGAGAGATGGGGGAGCGAGAGAGATAGGGAGGGGGAGAGAGATGGCAGGGAGAGAAAGAGAGAAGTGGGAGAGAGCGATAGAGGGGGAGAGAGAGGGGGGGAAGGAGAGAAAGGAGGGGAGCGAGAGAGATAGGGAGGGGGAGAGGGGGAGGGGAGAGAGAGATGGGGGAGCGAGAGAGATAGGGAGGGGTAGAGAGATGGCAGGGAGAGAAAGAGAGAAGTGGGAGAGAGCGATAGAGGGGGAAAGAGAGCGATGGGGAGGGGGAGAGGGGGAGAGAAAGGAGGGGAGCGAGAGAGATAGGGAGGGGGAGAGAGATGGCAGGGAGAGAAAGAGAGAAGCGGGAGAGAGCGATAGAGGGGGAGAAGGAGAGGGGGAGAGAAAGGAGGGGAGAGAGAGCGATAGAGGGGGGGGAGAGCGAGAAAGAGTGGTGAGTGAGTGAGAGTATTGGTTATTTGCCACCAAAGTTCAGGAAGATATTGAAGAACTAGAGTCCAGAACTTCACATGGGGGGGGGGGGAGTTCTGGACAGCGGGCTTTCCCACAGCACTGCAAGAACCGCGAAGGTTTTGGAAATCACGACTCCAAACTGCGCTCAGCAAAAGCAATATGGAGGACGCTGAGGCAGTTTAAAGTCACGCACACCGAGCTTCACATGGCTGTGATGTGTTGTGAGGCGTTGTGTCAGTGTTGGTCCAAACTCGGGGGGGGAAAAGAAAACCTTTTGCTGATGATACACAACTGAAACTAACAGTTGTTGAACTCTTGTTATAATCATAGGTGGTTTCTTTCTGCTTAAGGAAGCTGGTTACAATAATAATAATAATGGATTACATTTATACAGAATACAATACAAAGCTGTTCACAATTATGTGGATTCATTTTTCATTCATACAGGGTGCAACTGAATGAATTGACCTCTCTCTCTCTCTCTCTCTCTCTCTCTCTCTCTCGCTCAGTGTCGGTGGGGTTTGAGTACGAGTCCTGTCTTGATCTCATTCTGTGGGAGAAAAGGACGGCCATTTTGCAGGGCTATGAAATGGACGCTTCTAATATGGGAGGATGGACACTGGATAAGCATCATATCCTGGACATACAGAACGGTAGGACGTGTAACACATTTTCCTCCACACACACACACACACACACACACACACAGACACACACAGACACACACACAGTGAGAGTGTGATCAAACACACGAGAGGCTTGACATGTGTGCTGAAGCATGGTGTCAAATATAAGAAGACAAATAATAATTTGTCATGTTGTTATGAGTCACAAGGGCAACACGCTGCCAGATACAGCCGCTGTTCCTCTGGCACAAGTCGCTCTCTCTCTCTTTCTCATCCCCTCCTCTCTCTCCCCATCTCCCCCCATCCCCCCCCCCCTTTTCTCACGCCACCTCCTTCTGTTTCTCCATCTTTCATTCTGTTTCTTTACCCTTTCTTAGCCACACTCTCCGTCCCCGTCCTCCTGCCCATCTTTTGCTCTCTCCCCCGACTCGTCTTTGTCTCTCCTTCCGTCTCTCTCTCTCTCTCTCTCTCTCTCTCTCTCTCTCTCTCTCTCTCTCTCCCTCTCTCTCTGTGATAAGCTCTCCACCAGTAATTTATGCTTGGCAGCGTTGCCTCTCAAACAGGCTTATGTAAGCCATAATGCTAAGCCCTGTGTAAATCTATTGAGTGCCCCTGTGTTTTGCACGTGTGTGTGTGTGTGTGTGTGTGTGTGTGTGTGTGTGTGTGTGTGTGTGTGTGTGTGTGTGTGTGCGTGTCATAATAATAAGCTGCTGTGTAAATCTATTGAAAGGCTCCTCTTAGGTGCTGGTAAAGACAAGGTGCAGCATGAATTTATTAGAGTGAGAGGGAAGGGAGAGCGGGACAATTAATGGGGGGGGGGTGATAATAGAAACAGAAAAAACGAGGGGAGCAAATGAAGGCGGGAAGAGGAAAACAGTTCCGAATAAGACGCGAGGGACGAGCGGGAGAAAGTGAAAGAGGACAGAAAGGAGGAGAGCGAGCCAATGTGAGAGGAGGACGACTGGAGAGAGAGAGGCGAGAGATACGAAGCGAAAGAGGGATCTTTTCATCCTTTGTGACACAGGATGACGTCTTCATAGGTAGCCGCGAACTCATCAGTGCTGGAGAGGCTGTTGACCGAGAGACACGGGAGGCATCACGCCTGTCAATCACCCCAGCACTGATAACCTCATGTACTGCAGCCTTAAGACAGGCGCACTCCAGAGGACTTACGGGGGGGGGGGGGGGGGATGCACACACAAGTACAGATTTCACTGATTTTCTGTCTTCTCAGTTGCAAAACGCGAGTTATTTACCCTGTTTTCCGAGCAGTCCCGTCGCTGCTCCACCCTCTCCGCCAATCTGGGGAGGGCTGCAGGCTACCACATGCCTCCTCCTCCCATACATGTGGAGTCGCCAGCCGCTTCTTTTCACCTGACAGTGGGGAGTTACACCAGGCGGACGTAGCGCGTGGGAGGATCACGCTATTCCCCCCAGCCCCCCCCCGAACAGGTGCCCCGACTGGCCAGAGGAGGCGCTAGTGCAGCGACCAGGACACATACCCACATCCGGCTTCCCACCCACAGACACGGCCAACTGTGTCTGTAGGGATGCCCGACCAAGGCGGAGGCAACACGGGGATTTGAACCGGCGATCCCCATGTTGGTAGGCAACGGAATAGACCGCTACACTACCCGGACGCCCACGTTTGCGTTTTAGAGAAATGGTGTTGGACCGGCTGTTTCCACGAGAAAACTTCAAGCCTCGCATATGAACCATGATAGGAACCGACCCGTTCTGCTGCAGCAAACCGTGATTGGCCCACCAGAGAGGATAAGGCAGAACTTCCTCTCTGGCGGACCAACCAGAGAGGAGAATCAGAGATGGACTACTATCAAAAGATGACTATCAAAACACAGCAAAAGAATGCCATCCTTTGCTAGCTCAAAAGATGGCAGTCCAGCAGACTAATATAAATCTGACCATGCCGGTTGCTTAGTAGCTAGCAGCCGGACAGCCGACAGCTCACTGCATTGAGACCCAAAACATGCAGGGCTTTAGACTCCGTACATCCACTTCCCTCAGGAATGTAATGAACCTGCCCAAGTCAGTCCAGATCAGATGTATTTTAAGTTCACTTTGCACTTAACTGCATCTTGAATGAAGTGAAATAAACCCCTCAGACGGTGGAAGAAAGCCGCTTATTGATGGTCCAGCGCTACATACTGTTGGTAAGTAGCGCTGGATGGGCAAAGGAGTTTTATTATTAGCCGTTATACTTTCAGTCTACGTCTGATTCTGACATTAACCTCGCTAGTTACAGCCACTTTAGTTTGTCAAGCTGTTTGTCTGCTGCGGTTAGGTAAACTCCCCTGAAAGCTACTCGCCGCTCCGTTGTACTTGTAGCTTTGCAAGGAAGATGAAATGAAGGAAGATGAAGTCTTCGGGAAGTCTCTTGCAGGGCTCTGGGCATTCGCACCATTTCTGCCTCAGTTTAAACAAAACGTAATGATAATTGATGGTCTGGCTTTGGCTCTGGCTCATATGCAGTTTGGTTGCTGCCAGTGTTGTGTAGAGGTGGGGCAGGACGTGGTACCGCAGCGCTTTCTTCTTCTTGTGCACCGCAAATCATGTGGAATAACATGGTCTGTAAGGGAGTCACCTCGACAGTCGTCGTGTCACAAGGTAGAAGGTGCAACGTCAACTTTAAGCCAAGTTTCAGTTACTATAACAACCTCTAGCTAGTGTCAACTCTGCATATAACCCATTTGCTTCTTAATGAGCCACCTGGCATTCTAGAAGCCAAACTTTTACTGCCAGGTGACAGTTTTAAGGGAGAGGTTTCATCGTCATCATCATCATCAGTTCCGTAACCGATGGAGGTCGTGATGCCTCAACAAGTCTCTTCCACCGTTCCCTATCCATCGCAGCTCTCCCCGCCTCCGCTACGCTCCTCTGCAGCCGTTCTCCCATGTTGTTCAGCCAGGTTTTCCTCGGTCTCCCTCTCTTCCTAGTCCCTTCTACCAGGCCTTGCAGGATGTCCTTTGCAAGTGTCCTTTCTGTTCGGCGAACGTGCCCAAACCAGTTCAATTTCCTTTTTTCACCATTGTCAGTAAACTATCATGCTGACCGGTAGCCTCCTGAACTCTGGTCAGCACTTCAGGGTTGGTGAGGTGTGCTGTGAATGGGATTTGCAGCGTTCGTCTAAGTGCTCTAAGTAGAAAGGCTTGTCTTTTTTTCCCCATAGCTTTTGTTAGGGTCCAGGATTCTGCACCGTATAGAAGAGTTGCTATTATGATGGTGCGGAGCGGTTGCATTTTTGAGGTTTCATTTCACATTCAATAATAACAATGTGGACTTTATTTCACTTGTCACAGGCTTTAACAAGGGATCTGAACTCTGATCACAACTTGAAGTAACACAAACAAAAAGGTCCAAATAAGATTGTTTTTTCTTCTTCTTTTTTTTTTTGTGGACCCCCCCCCCCCACTTTCTCCCCAATTGTACCTGGCCAATTACCCCACTTTTCCAAGGCCTTCCCGGTTGCTGCGCCATCCCCTCTGCCGATCCAGGAGGGCTGCAGACCACCACATGCCTCCTCCCATACATGTGGAGTCACCAGCCGCTTCTTTTCACCTGACGGTGAGGAGTTTCACCAGGGAGACGTGGCACGTGGGAGGATCACGCTATTTCCCCCAGTTCCCCCTCCCCCTGAACAGGCGCCCCGACTGAACAGAGGAGGCGCTAGTGCAGTGACCAGGACGCATACCCACATCCGGCTTCCCACCCACAGACACAGCCAATTGTGTCTGTAGGGACGCCCGACCAAGCCGGAGGCAACACGGGGATCCGAGCTGGGATCCCTGTGTTGGTAGGCAACAGAATATACCGCCACGCTACCCGGACACCCCCCAAATAAGAATTTGATACAAAGTGTTAATGTTTATGCTCAAAATTAAGATAAATATGTAGGAGGATTAGAAGAGGTTATGAAATGTAACACATATGTACCATTACTTCATTTCGGTATTTTGGCTTGAAGATCACGACCAACTGTTTTAATCAGGATTACAGATTTCTGTATGTGTGTGTGTGTGTGTGTGTGTGTTCGGTGTTAGAAAAGGGTGGTACTTGGCAGTATCAAGTTTGTGTGTCATCATAATGAGACGTCTCACCTTAATTTATTCTGGCAGCCCTACCCTTTCCTCTTGCTTATACACTTATTAAACAATGGAGGGAGATGGAGAGAGAGGAAGAGTAACAGAATAAATTAAATTTATCAATATAATTAATAGGCAAGGCAAATTTATTTGTATAACATCTTTCAGCTACAAGGCAAATCAAAGTGCTTTACATAAAATATAAGGCATTAAGACAAAATGTAAAAGCAACATAAGGCAATAAAGAGACATTAAAAACAAATGAAAATGTAGAGTAAAAGGTACAGTGCAGTGTAAGGTGATAATCAAAAGCTTCAGTTTTTATTTAATAAAAGGCAGCGGCAAACAGGAAAGTCTTCAGCCTAGACTTAAAAGAACTGAGAGTTGCAGCAGACCTGCAGTTTTCTGGGAGTTTGTTCCAGATATGTGGTGCATAAAAACTGAAAGCTGTCTCTCTGTGTTTAATTTTGGGGGCAGGAACCAGACCTGTCCCAGATGATCTGAGCAGTCTGGATGGTTCATAGTGTAGCAGTAGGTCAGAAATGTATTTTGGCCCTAAACCATTCAGTGCTTTATAAATCAAGAGCAGAGTTTTAAAATCAGTTCTTTGACGGAAAGGAAGCCAGTATAGCAACCTCAGGACTGGAGTGATGTGATCCACTTTTTAGTCTTAGTAAGAACTCGAGAAGCAGCATTCTGAATCAGCTGCAGCTGTTTGATTGATTTCTTTAGAAAGACCTATAAAGACAATGTTACAGCAGTTGAGTCAACTGAAGATAAATGCATGGACAAGTATTTCCAAACCCCGCTGAGACATAAATCCTTTAATTCTTGATATATTCTTCAGGTGATAGTAGGCTGACTTTATAATTGTCTTAAATGTGGCTATCTAAATTCAGGTCTGAGTCAATGACTATACCAAGATTTCTGGCTTGGTTGGTGGTTTTTAACATTACTGATTGTAGCTGAGCGCTGACTTTTAGTTGTTCTTCCTTGGCTCCAAAGACAATTACTTCAGTTTTATCTTTGTTTTTAATTGAAGAAAATTCTGAGACATCAGTCGTTGATTTGTTCAGTGTTGTTGTTTTCCATAATCTGGACTAGTGGGAGCATAGAGATGTTAAACAGAAGCAGCCCCAGAATGGTGCCTGAGGAACTCCAGAGGTCTCTTTTTGTCCTTTCAGATTTGTAATTACTTATAGACACAAAGTAGTCCCTCCCCCTTAAATAGGATTCAAACCAGTTTAGTGCTGTGCCAGAAAGTCCCACCCAGTTTTCCAGTTGGTCTAGGAATATGTTGTGGTCGATTGTGTCAATGCAGCACTGAGATCCAATAATACCAGGACTGAGATTCTGCCACCGTCTTTGTTTAAGCGGATGTCATTAAAGACCTTTGTAAGAGCAGCCTCGGTGCTGTGGTGTGAAATCCTGACTGAAAGACATCAAAACTGTTGTTTAGTGCCAAGAAGTTGTTCAGCTGTTGCAAAATGGCGTTTTCAATGATTTTACTTAGAAACGGGAGGTTTGATATGGGCCTATAATTGTTCATTAGCGAAGTGTCTGGATTATTCCATTTTGGCTGCAATTTTCAGGGCCTGTGGGTAGAGACCTGAGAGAAGAGACATGCTGACAATTTGTAGAAGATCTGAGGACATGCAATTAGAAACATTTTTGACAAAGCCTGTTGGCAGAATATCAAGGCAGCAGGAGGAGGATTTCAAATGTTGTATAATGTCCCCCCAAGTTTTTATGGCTGATGGGATCAAATTGTGTCATGCTATATGAATTGATTTTGGGTGGACACAGGGGCAACACATACTTGTACCTACTACGGAGGCACTGACAGTCTAATTTTTTTAATTTTATCATTGAAAAAGAGGCAATTCATTGCAGGTCCTGGTAGAAATTCAGAGGCAGGGTTTGTTAGCCTGTCGACAGTAGTAAACAAGGCATGTGCATTGTTATTGTTTTGGCAATGATTTCAGAGAAGTAGGACCGCTGTGTGTTTCTTAGTTCCAAATTATAAATGCACAATCTCTCTTTATAGATGTCATAATGAGCAATAAGTTTTATTTTCGCCACCTGCGTTCAGCTTTACGACACTTATTTTCTATTCTGACCAGTGTGGCACATCTCCATGGAGATCGTTTCTTAGCAGAGACCACCTTCACCTTAGCGGGTTCAATGTTTGAATTGAAATTATCTAAAAGCTAGTTGATACCCAAGAGAGGGTGGGTGTGGAAGAGAAAGCCTGAATAAGTATTTCAAGATAGGCTCTTACCCAAAAAGACTGAGTGCTGTTATAAAATCAAAAGGTAGGGATGTGCACACTTATGCAACAAGGACATTATTTTATTTTTTTTCCCCGACAAGGTTTCAGTTTGTTTTTCACTTGAATTATATAGGTTGGAATTTCACATTAAAGGTGGAAAAAGTTTTTAAATGGTTTATCTTGGTTTCATTTCTTATCCACAATAATTTGCTCTTTGCTTCTACCTATCGATCGATAGATAGAAAGATAGATAGATTACCTCACCCAAGTTTTATGTTTAGAATAGTTATAGGCTGTATATCTACTATCAGTTTGTCTTTTTAAATTAGAGTAATTTAATTTATTTAAATTAACAATTTAAGAAATTAATGATAAGTAATTATAAATAATTTTTCGTTGTATTTTTTACTTTAATAATTAAATAAATTGGTACTTTAATTTAAATTAATGTTTAAATTAAAATGAACAAATACTGAGAAAGATGGGGGGGAAAAAGCAGAATCTTGAGACTAGATCTGGAATATTCCCCTCAAAAACAGGCCACGTAAACATGTCTAAAAAAGGCTGCATACACTAGACGACTAAACAGTAATGACTCTCATATTTACTATGTGATTACAAAGAAATTTAATTCATTAATTATTTGATTAATTATTTAGTTCCTGTCAGTGGAAGGAGGTTTTTAGCAAAGGGAACTGGTTTTCAACTGCTAACAAGAATACTGCTCATTTTGGAGCAGCATTACTGTTATTTTAGGCCACACATAATTGAAAATCTAAAAATACACTTGAAAATGTGAAAAAAGTATATCAATAATATCAAAATGAACGCTGACCTTCTCATTTTTGATCAAGTTTTCTCTTTAAAAATGTCACTTTTACTTAACAAATTGAAAAGCAAGCAAACTTCAACACCAGATGTTAGCTGGGTGGTACCAGCCAGGTGGTGCTGAGGTCAGAAAATTATCTATGAGAAAAAAGATTTCACAAAATAAAACCTTTCCTTTGAATGATTATTCATAACACTTAGGGCCATAATATAATTGAAAACCAATTATTTTTTCTAATGCTTTTTTTTTCTAATTCTTTGATGGACCACAGTTCAGTGGAGGCCATGGACTGAACGAAATTACGAATGATTCTCTGTTGGAAATTTAAACGATACCCTTGCAAGGCATGAACCCAGTGAATTTACCTCCAAATCACCAACCAGGCGAAATTACACTTGACAAAAGGGAATTCCTCTTCATACAATCGGTATAATGTTTGATATCGGCAATGGAACTCACTTGTTGGATGTAGTAGCCTACAAACTTTAAAATATGTGAGACGGCCTCTACTGGAAATAATAGGGCGCAAAGGATAGACTATAAATAACTGGAGTAAAAGGATTTACATTTGCGTTCATGTTCTTTTATCTGGTTATTTAGAAAACCCGGTGAAAGGAGTTTGGTGAGCTGGTTCTTATCTGGAGCGGGATCAGATGATTTTCCTAAATAATGTTTTTAACATACGGAATCAGGAATATCAGGAATATTTATTTGTCATTTCATTCCATGCACCTGCACACATGAAATGAAATGAAATATTGTTTTCCCCAGCCCACAGCAGTGCAACACAAAGGCAAAAACACATATCCCAAAACTACAAGAACATGTATACCCAAACTGCAAAAAAACTACAAGAACACATATATCCAACATACCAAAAAAATTTAAAAAAATCACTGTTCAAGAGAGCAAACGCCAGGACGACTGTCGGAACTGCCGGTCTGCATAGGCTAGCAGTTAGCTTAAGGCTAGCAGTTAGCTTAGCCTGCCCCGCTTCCATGTCCGGTCAGACTGCCCTCGGTGTTATCAGAACTGCCGGTCTGCGTGGGCGATTAGTTAGCTTAGCCTGCCTCGCTTCCGCGTCCTGTCGGACTGCCCTCTGTGTTACCTCTACAGGCGCAGCTCCAGCCAGGGCCGTGGTCCCTGGGCCCACAGGACGTAGCAGACTAAGCTCTCCCAGCCGATCCAGCGCCAGCTCTCCCAGCCATCAAACAAAGAAAATGCAAGAATATGCAAAAATGCTTTCCATTTTCACAATATATTCAGATGTTTCCATGACAGCGAAGCCGCCCCCTCCCAGTTACCTTCTGTAAAGCTTAGTTCACCGAGATCCTCTTGACCTTTTACTTTTTTTCCTTTTATAATGAAGTTATGCAGCGGGGCAGCAGCGCTGGTTTGGTGTCCAGTGCACGCTGTCACCTCAGCTCTGCTGGGACTCCTCCACCGGTGTCAGTATTAAATACAGAAGATACAGATATGTAAGCTGAATTCAATAGCCACACACAACAGGGTGGAAAGGGACGTGGAAGGCAGCAAATTTGAAAATGACTAATGACGGGGCATCTGGGTAGCGTGGCGGTCCGCTCCGTCGCCGACCAACACGGAGATCGCCGGTTCGAATCCCCGTGCTACCTCCGGCTTGGTCGGGTATCCCTACAGACACAATTAGCCGTGTCTGCGGGTGGGAAGCCGGATGTGGGTGTGTGTCCTGGTCACTCCACTAGCGCCTCCTCTGGTCGGGCGGGGCGCCTGTTTGGGGGGGAGGAGGAACTGGGGGGAATAGCATGGTCCTCCCATGTGCTATGTCCACCTGGTGAAACTCCTCACTGTCAGGTGAAAAGAAGCGGCTGGCGACTCCACATGTATGGGAGGAAGCATGAGGTAGTCTGCAGCCCTCCCCCGGCTCAGCAGAGGGGGTGGAGCAGCGACCGGGGCGGCTCGGAAGAGTGGGGTAATTGGCCAGATACAGTTAGGGAGAAAAGGGGGGGGGGGTTGACTAATGATGTTGTGTTGCTGTAAAGCCCACTGAGGCAAATTTGTGATATCGGGCTATACAAATAAAATTGACTTGACTTGACTTAATGGTGTCCTTGAGCACATGAAATGTTGTAAAAACAATATGAATTAAATGACTTAAGATTCTGTAGCTTGTAGCGTTGCACGGTATACCGATAGTAGAAAGGTGTCGCAATACACCGAAGCGACAGGTTAGAGACCGTGATGGGAAGCATAATCACATGCCCTCGAGTACGAGTCACACAAGGTGGTTAAGGGAAATGATACGTGTTTAACTTGGCTTTAGCTTTTTAGCTAACTGACCACAGTGGCAGTCATCAAACGCCAACAACGTTTCTCCCAGTTGTACCCGGCCAGTTACCCCGCTCTTCCGAGCCGTCCCGGTCGCTGCTCCACCCCCCTCTGCCGATCCTACCACATGCCTCCTCCCATACATGTGGAGTCACCAGCCGCTTCTCTTCACCTGAGAGTGAGGAGTTTCACCAGGGGGATGTAGCACATGGGGGGATCATGCTATTCCCCCAGTTCCCTGCCCCCCTGAACAGGCACCCCGACCGACCAGAGGAGGCGCTAGTGCAGCGACGAGGACACATACCCACATCCGGCTCCCCACCCACAGACAGGTAACACGGGCCCGACCAGGCCGGAGGTAACATGGGGGTTCGAACCAGCGATCCCCGTGTTGGTAGGCGACGGAACAGAGCACCACCCTACCCAGACGCCCCTTTAAGCATATTCTTAGTAAAAAAAAAACCAGTCAGCGCTGGTTGGTGGTTTGTTGGCAATAAAAAATGTTCGGTATTAATGAAACGAGCGGCTCACAGTCGGCTGGTAAAGGCAGTACACTCATCCAAGGATAATTCTGGTTTTTAAAACCCGGGTCTTATTTTCATAGCTGTTTCCATCATACATATCAGATATGATTTGATTTTATTCACCAGCTTCATGCAGTAGATGTTGGACAGGGACCACTGCTGGGACTCAGCTTTACAGCGGTGTCTTATGGGACACCTGAACAGGAGTGTTTAAACAACAACCCCCCCTAGTGTCTCAGTCAGACTGTGTCCATGACTGTCCATCTTCTATGACGTCTCCATGGTGCTGGCCGGCTAGTTTATGGATGTGACTACTACCTACGGTAAGCATAGGCTGCTACTTCCTGCAGGGTGAACCAGGAAGTAGATCAGCCGCGTCCTCCACCCTTGATCATACGGGACATCTCACGTCATAGCTTTTAACCTCCACTTCCCGGTACGTGAGTTAGATAGTTGGGTTAAATTAGACTCGTTGCAACATGTCTGACCCTCCTGTTCACATGTCCCATAAGACACTGCTGTAAAGCTGAGTCCAGCAGTGGTCCCTGTCCAACATCAGCTCAGTGAAATGACATCATCACTGATTTTCACAGTGTAATAAACTACAGGAGTGAGGCTCAGGTTGTAAGACCACCATGCAGTCCTGCTGAAAGGTGGCAGGCGTGCTCTTTTTAAACTACAGGAGTGAGGCTCAGGATGTAAGACCACCATGCAGTCCTGCTGAAAGGTGGCAGGCGTGCTCTTTTTAAAGCTGACGACGGTCGGCGTGGAGAAGGAAAGAGGACGAAGGGCAGACACGCTGTAGTTTATTCCAGTACCGGCATGGGGACACCATGTTTAGCAGCCCACTAATCTCTACAGACAAGAGAATAGAGGGAGGGAAGCGGGGGGAGGATTTGTGAAGTGGGGGGAGGTGTGAGGAGGGGAATGGTTTGAAGGTAACACAGAGAGAAGACTGCAGTGTAAGAGAAATGCCTGTGATGGATTCAAAAGGCCAGACACACACACACACACACACACACACATTCTTGTGTAAAGGCGGCCTTTGTGCATTGGATAAGAAAGGTCTAGGAAATATGCCATCAAGAAAAAAACACACTTTCCCTCTGTATCGCTCTAATGCACACACACACACACACACACACACACACACACACACACACACTCGGTCTCATTAAGTGGTGGTTATTGTATAGCATAGTAAATGGACAAAGCTAATAGGCGTTAAATCGCTGTGTTAATCTGCATGGTTGTCAAGACAATTGTTGTCATGTAAGCTTTGGTTGCTGAAGCAGAAGTTTTTTAGTGTGTGTGTGAGAGAGAGAGAGAGAGAGAGAAAGAAAGCTAAAGAGAACGAGAGAGATAGAGATAAAGAGAGAGAGAGAGAGAGAGAGAGAAAGAAAGCTAAAGAGAACGAGAGAGATAGAGATAAAGAGAGAGAGAGAGAGAGAGAGAGAGAGAGAGAGAGAGAGAGAGAGAGAGAGAGAGAGAGAGAGAAAGCTAAAGAGAGCGAGAGAGATAGAGATAAAGAGGGAGAGAGAGAGAGAGAAAGCTAAAGAGAGCGAGAGAGATAAAGAGAGAGAGAGAGAGAAAGCTAAAGAGAGCGAGAGAGAGATAAAGAGAGAGAGAGAGAGAGAGAGAGAGAGAGAGAGAGAGAGAGAGAGAGAGAGCGAGAGAGAGAGAGAGAGAGAGAGAAAGAAAGCTAAAGAGAGCGATAGAGATAGAGATAAAGAGAGAGAGAGAGAGAAAGAAAGGTAAAGAGAGCGAGAGAGATAGAGATAAAGAGGGAGAGAGAGAGAGAGAGAGTCGTCAGCTCCCTCGTGGCCACAGTGGATTTGTTCCGACTGTCCAACACCATTTTCGCCGACCTTTCATCACACACACTTTTGCCCTCTCATCTTGCCTAATTTCCAGACCTTCGTACTTTCCACCTCTTCCCGTCCTCTCTTTCCATCCACCCCTTCCCTCTCTCTCCCCGCTTGCCTTCACTCTGACCTCCCCTTCCTTTTGTCTGTTTTTTCTTTCATCTGTGTGTACTTCTTTTCCCCTTTCTCCCCTCTTTATACTCTTTCTTGAGTTTTCTCTCTTTTACTTTCCTATTTTCTTTTTGTTCCTCCCATCTCATCCTGTTTTGCCTTTTGTCCCCTGTCTCCTTTCTTTCTCTTCCCTCGCAGTCCCTCAACTCCTCTCATCCCTCTCTGGTTTGTTTTGTTTTCATCCGGTGTATGCGTTGATCCAGTTCCAGTAGAAGTCCTAGACCTGCCAGATGGGTGCGTGTACTGGTCCAGCACTGGACTCCTCATGTCGTCCGTCCGCTGCTCATATTCATGAGCGGTGTGTTTAAACGTCAGGGGAAATCAACATTGGGTCACAGCAGTCAGTCATTTACATGTCATATGGATCTATCAACAAGATGGAGATGAAAGTCCCACCACCTCCTTCTGCTTCCTCTGTGGGGGAAATTATATATTCCGTCCAAACAGAAATAACGGACTCGCTTGCTTCAAGATAGGCGAAGGGAAAAGTGAAGGAAAGAGCAGCCCCTCTCCTCCCAAACGAGTCTGAGAAATACAGTCAACATACTGTGCACACCAGGCCTGATGCCGTCCTGGATTTTAGTAATAGTGAGCTTTGCTTTAGCAGCCTTAGCAAACTAGCGTCCTTACTAAGCCGTGGGCGTAAATCAAATCATCGAATCAAACTCAAGTTGCGGAAACTCAAGTGGCAAAAAGTTTCACGGCGGTCAGGACGGGCAATCAAACTTGCAGCATTTCCCTGTAGGTTAGCTCAGGTCCCAAATAAGCCTTCCTGTGACTCTAAGGGTCTCTTAGCTGATATGTTAAGAAGGCAGGTGTCAGACCCCCTCAGCTTATGTTTAAATGGTGGTGGAACACTGCCCCGAAGCGTCATGGCTGAACTTCTTCGTGTTGTACCGTGTGGGTATACAGCCCTCTTTACATGTGGGAATGAGCAGGCTGTGTCTTTGCTAGTCACCAGAATAGAGGGGGATGACAGTATAGCTGGAGATGGTTCTGATGGTTTACTGGGTTGTTTCTTAAAAGGTCAGAGTAATGAAGCGCTGCAGGCTCATCTGGTATATCATATGGAACAGAATCCATGTCTTAAAGATCCAGTCCAGTCATTTCTAATTCAGCCAGACAAGGTTTATAGTGTAATATTAATGTTGGGAGAGTAATTTCTTCCTCTTCAGAACTATCAGTTGATTTGTTATCACTGTGTTAGCGCCCCCTCTCTGAACACAGACAATTCTCAGCAAGTTGAGTTCACAAGACTCTTTAATGATAGCTAGCTAGCTCGCTAACTAGCCTGATGTTGCTAGGCAGCTATTCAAAAACCGACCAGATGACACTGAGTGTCCAATCAAATCAGAGTATTTGATGATGTCATTCATTACCAGAAGCTGATTGGTTTTCTGAAACACTTCTTGTTGACACCCAGGGGGAGAGTTTATCAGGGGGCTTTAGTCACATTTTCACATCAGCAGCAGTTTTAATATTTTTGGTAACTTTCATTAACAACCCCTCTGTTAAAAAGTATGAGATTGGAAATATGACGTGTGTTTTGATGACCGTTTGATTAAATGTGGACAAACTTTTTACAGTTCTGCTGAATTCAGAGTAGCGTCTCTTGGCTCTGGGATGAAATGGTTGAACATGATAAGAGATATACGTAGGTCTA
>NW_026611484.1:25000-26046 GCF_029633865.1 Lampris incognitus
GACCAGTAAGATCTCAGGTTAACACGGCCAGTAAGATCTCAGGTTAACACGGCCAGTAAGATCTCAGGTTAACATGGCCAGAAAGATCTCAGGTTACCATGACCAGTAAGATCTCAGGTTAACACAGCCAGTAAGATCTCAGGTTAACACAGCCAGTAAGATCTCAGGTTACCACGGCCAGTAAGATCTCAGGTTAACACGGCCAGTAAGATCTCAGGTTAACACGGCCAGTAAGATCTCAGGTTAACACGGCCAGTAAGATCTCAGGTTAACACAGCCAGTAAGATCTCAGGTTAACACGGCCAGTAAGATCTCAGGTTAACACAGCCAGTAAGATCTCAGGTTACCACGGCCAGTAAGATCTCAGGAGGGAGTCAGGCCAGGTTCTGGTCATGCATAACAGGAGGCCTGATGCGATGTTGGCATGCCAGATCCGTCCACTCCTCAGGGTGGTTGAGATGTTGCCCTCAGGCTGTCGTTTCAGGGCTGCTGTTTAAAACACTGCATGTCTCTTTTATCCCAAGTGCTGCTGATGTGCTTGATGCCATTAAGCACGCCGGCTGCATCCGTTCACCGCCCTGGCACATCAGCACACTCGCATATGAATTTCCACTTCCTGCACCGGTTCTGTGGTTTATTGTTGATGTTTCTTGTCCATGTGGTCTTTTTGTGCTCTGTCATTAATTGAACCCTGGCTGCATAACACATATCCCCTAGTGGGCAGTAAAGATAACCTTGAACCTGGAGATGCAGCTTATGCTGTGCTAACGATTCCTTAATGCGGCTTCAGGATTGATCAGAATCCACATCAGTCAGTCTGGAGATGCATAAGAGAGCAGTCCTCACAAGTGAAAAAACTGTAGTCGATATTCGCCTCGGATAAAAACGCCTCCAGGACCTCGAGGCAGGCAGGGAAGATTGTTGCCAACCCCTCCCACCCTGGACGATGCCTTTACCAGGCTCTGCCCTCTGGCAAAACACCGAGGTCCATCAGGACCAAAACCTCACACCACGTTCAGAGACAGAATCAGGAGTTATTTTAGTGC
>NW_026611485.1:0-20000 GCF_029633865.1 Lampris incognitus
CCGCCGCGTGTCTCGAGCATCATCTGTGAAGTCTCTGACTTCACTTCCTGTGCGTCTGCCTGCACCCCCGGGGGCTCTGCGGTGGATGAAAACCCAACTCCACGAGACCACGAATGGAAAACAAAAGGTTGGAAGTGTCGCCAGTCTGTCGTCGAATCACTGAAGCCGCTTATCATATTACTATAAGTTGGGGGACACAATTTGTACTCGGCAGTCGCGGCTTCTTCATCTGAAGTCATCGTCGGGAAGGTGTCTCGAGCTGAGCGCCGGCTAAACGTTTGGTAGTGACGACAACAGGAGATTTAGTTTTATTTATCAAAATGCTCGGTTTGATACACGTCCTCTCATTTACATCGCTCCCGTTGCTTCTTCGTGGCATTTGCACCACTTTGCATCATCTTACATTATTACCCCCGCGGTCCCGAGTGATCTTCAGGCTCCCCTGTAGCCTCCTCCCATTGGCCCCGATCAACACGTCATTCATTTCATGCACAGTGTCGATAGCTGCATGTCACCGACTGTGCTGCAGAAATACAGCCGGTCGTATTTGACTGATAACATGTAGGCCTGAGGGAAGCCTGCCATGTTATTTGTATAGATTATGTGTGTGTGTGTGTGTGTGTGTGTGTGTGATCCTTTCAGCAAATGCATATGAGCAGGTTTTAGAGCTCTGTCATGTGCTGCTCTTAACCTGTCAACCTATCAGCCATTTGAACATTTACATACTTGTCCGTCTCTGTTGTACACAAACTGTTACTGCAACCGTTGCTGTATTTTATGTGCTTGTGCTTGTACACCTGCTGAAAGTGTGTCTGTGTCTGTGTGTGTGTGTGTGTGTGTGTGTGTGAGACTGATTAGTCACATTTGTGTTGTTCCACTTTGCTGATGATGGTTGGCAAACAGAAAAACCAGTGCGTTTCAAGTAGAGACAAGGATCTGTTTGTGTATGTGTGTATGTTATCTTTTTGTGTGTGCGTGCAGGGGCGTGTGTGTGTGTGTGTGTGTGTGTGTGTGTGCCTGTACGCATGCAAATATGGTTGAAATTTGTGTGTCACGCCAGCCTTATTTCTGTCTCCACAGTGAGACGCAATACAGTTTTTAGTAGAAAGTAAAGAGGAAAAATAAGTGTGTTGTGTGTGTGGGTGTGTGTGTGTGTGTGTGTGTGTGTGGCTGGGTGTGTGGGAGGGGTGCTGCTTTATGTGTTCGTGTTCAACTCATTTTAAAGTCAGAATTTCTTTTAAGAATTTCACTCCAGGAAAAGCCCAGACATGAGGAGCGTGTCATATCGTCGCTATCAGGAAATAACCAACTCAACACTATCACCGGCAAATGGACCGCGCTTCCTGTTGCCGAATTGAATTGATTGAACGAAAGCAGATCGGGGCCCCTTCCCCACCCTGGATGAGCCCGTTTATTTATTTGTGTGTGTGTTTTCAGAGGCCTTTGAATTACAACCTGTGTAGTAAAACAGAATTGGAGCCATTTAAAACTGGAGACAGAATATTGACAATATGTAAACCACGAAGAGGGAAAACATCTTTTCACGGGAAAAGAGGGCATAAAGAATCACCGTGAGTCGACCACGGCGCTCTTTCTCCCTTTCACCTCCTTCTCTCGCTCTTGTTTTCTGTACATATTTCGTTTTTCCTCTTTATTGCCCCCCCCCTCACTACCCATTTCTGTATTTTTTCTAGTTCTTCCTTCCCTCACACTATTTCTCTCTCTGTGTGTGTGTATTTTCTCTGCCCATCTTCTCTCTCCCTCCTAGTTTTCCCCCTCTCTTTGTCTCTCTGATGGTATCTGAGCCCGCATGAAGCCCTGCTCTCTTTATTTACAACATTTATGTTAATGAAAATGGATTTTCTGTCGCTGCACCGATTTCACTGTTAACTTTTCTAGCTGTTTCAGCAGACCCCCCCCCCAAAAAAAACAACTTTGGTGTTTGAAGGCAAATGGACGTTTCGGCTGAAAGTGAGCCGCCGAAATGCCAAACCCCCCCCCCCCCCACTAATTCAGCACTTTGGTTGCAGGGGGTTTGATTTTCCATGCAGATACACATGCGTAGATTTTGGCATACACATGTGTTCACTCTTTCGGCATACTGTTGCTCGCCACAACGCCCCTTCGTAATACACGTTGAGCGAGCGACCTCTAGCGGATGGAGTGCGAAAAATTGTCCAGATATAACACGAGCGACGTCGCAGCGCGAGGAGCGGGATGATTTTTTTTGTTTGTTTTTTCGGCGCCGCTTGTGATTTGTCCCTCAGCAGATGAGTTGGTGTCTAAGTTATTCATTCATAACGAACGGAATTCTCTCGCGTTTCCATGATTTCCTCAGTTGTTTAACGTCCTCTATGGCCGGCGTTACTGCCGGCTGGAGGGGAAACGGAAACGCCATGACGTCAGCGTCGAGTTTGACCAATGAAAATAGGTTGGGGGGTGGCGCGAGTAAGCGAAATTTAGCGAAAGTAGAACCAGGGCGCGCGCTGTCGCCCAACAGTGGGTTAGGAGGTCTTCGTTGGGAAAAAACGGAACCCTGATGGTCGCTCGTTAGCTCGCTCGCATCGCTTCCGGTTCGGAACCGATGTAAAGTGTGTCATATCAGAACAGATCCAGCCATCAAAATCGCCTGCTGTTTTGTAAGTCGAGGTCTTTGTGTAACGAATAACACATAACTGATAGTGGGTGTTACTTTCTTCTTCTTCTGCTTCTTCTTCTTCTTCTTCTTTCAGCTTGTTCTCTGTTTTTCAGGGGTCGCCAGCGGGTTTTATAGTTTCCATCGGTTCCCTGTGTGGGCACAGCACCAGTCGTTACTTTATGTGGGTGTCCAAAGGAGTTGAATCAAGTGCAACTGGACTTGGTATATATCCGTGAAAGTTTATGTGGGTGTTACTTTATCATATTTTATGTGTTTAATTTATTTTTGAAGCAGTAGTAGTAGAGGTGTTACTTTATCGCCAGCGTTATATTGTACAACTATATGTCAGGGTTTTCCCATGAAAAGGCCGGCTACTTCATTTTCCATTACAAGAGATAATCACAAAAGGGCTTGGTCCGTGACTTGGCTTTTAAATTAACAGACAGAGAACCCAGTCATGAAAATATTAAGTTCATTTGATTGGAGACATCTGTATGTTTAATTACTACAATAATAACTTTGTTTTCGTAAAATGTGGCTTGCACGAACTTTACGAAGAACTTCAAACCCCCAAGCAATGAGAAGACTCAGAAAACCAAGTAGTTGATAATTGATTCTTGTTCACGTTTTAATTGAATGCCTTGAAAATACTTTTTTCCTCACGTCAGTAATTCGGACCTATAGCAAATGTGCATATCAGTTCAACGTGCTTGGTTAAGATGTCAGCAGTGAGTTAAAACAGACCTTTAATTGGAATTACCAAACTTGATAAAAAGCAAAGGTTTGTGCCCAAGCGGAAAGTTAACAAACGATTCGTATGACTACACCCAGCATCTCGATATTAATAATACAACCCGGTACATAATGGTGACGGAACTGTCTTTTCACTTGCTCGCCCTGGATTTGGTAGGAATTCGTTGTTTTGCTCAAACACACGTCAGCCGGGGAGATGCTTGCCAGCCTGCCGCCACAAATGCACAATTCGCCCCGAAAGTACGAATACATTCCACATGGTGGCTTTGAAAGCTTGGGGCTAGATAAGAGGCAGGAAGACAGACTGAAAGGTGATAGCGCAAAGAGAGAGAAATATTTCTACAGGATTTCAGTGGGACTCACGCTGGAGGAAATTCTGTCTAGGAATAAAAAAGCGACACAGTCTGTGTGTGTGTGTGTGTGTGTGTGTGTGTGTGTGTGTGTGTGTGTGTGTGTGTGTGTGTGTGTGTGTGTGTGAGAAAAAGAGAGCGAGAGAGTTGGCATGCTACCTTGTCTGGTGCTACTAACCGCCCATCAAGGAGTGCACTGTGGAAAATCCATCTGGACATCACACACACACACACACACACACACACACACACACACACACACACACACACACACACACAAACCTGATGACGTCACACACATATACACACGGTGCACTGTACAGTAAGGCTTTATTTTTGTTTCTAAATTGGAAGTTAAAGAAAAAAAAGTTAAACTCATTGAACTTGAAGAATTTCAGGAGAGAGTGATGGAAGAGAGCGGGAGGAAGGTCCGAAGTTGAGACGGGGGGGGGGGGGGAATTATGTAGAGCGAGAGATAGAAAGAGGGACGTATGGTGAGACGTAAAGAGCCAGGAAGAGAATTCATGTCTCGAAGGTCTCACATTCACACTGTGCGCACACACCCATGCATATGTGCTAATACACACACATGGGCACACACATGCACGCACACACGTACAAAATCAGTGTGGATGTATATACCCCTATCCCTTTCCTCCTCATACATAAATATCAAACTATATTATGCAGGTACAACCAATCCCCTGTGTGTGCATATGCATGTGTCTGATGATTTGTGTGTGTGCGCGTGTGTGTGTGTGGGGAGGGGAGTGGGGGTGGGGGGTTATTGGCACGGCATGGTAGTCATTTCCCCTCTAGACTCAACATCACACACACGCGTGCAGGCAAGCACACACACACGCACACACACATACACGGCAAGCGTTGGAATATCATTACGGTAAGAGCTGCAGCGAGCAGGCCCCTGACACAAGCGGCCCTTTGTTCGCCTGCAGACACACACACACACACACACACACACAGACTCAGGCCTTCCATATCGGCAATATAATTACAGCTATTACATATGACTCAAATATAACTTTACATCTCTCTCTCTCTCGCTCTCTCTCTCTCTTTAAGCCTGCGTCTTGCTCTGTCGCCCCTCTCTGTCCTTCTCCTTATTTTTTCACTTAATCCCTCTGTCGTTCTCTGTCTCTTTATCCATATTGGAACCATGTATATACGTGTGTGTGTGTGTGTGTGTGTGTGTGTGTGTGTGTGTGTGTGTGTGTGTGTGTGTGTGTGTGTGTGTGTGTGTGTGTGTGTGTGTGTGTGTGGTAGCGTAATGCTATATAAACATTACCTCAACTAACGAGTGGTAACTGGTCTGGCCCAAATTTTGTGTGTGTTTGTATGTGTGTGTGTGTGTGTGTGTTGTGTGTTTGAGGGTCTGTGTATGGTTTAACTTAATGACCTGTACAATCGCTTTTTTGTTCAGGGGTCTTTTACTGTGAACAGAGGGGGAAATATCTCTCTTATTCTCTCTCCATCAGATGCCGAGGGAGGAATGATGGTGGACCTGTATGGCCTGATAGGAGGAGGAGGAGGAGGGAGAGAGAGAAAGAGTAATGGATGCCCGGAGTAAAGTAAAGTACCATTTGAACAACCCAAGGAAAGGCACTACTCGAAACTGGAAGAGTGAACTCGGTAGAGTGCAAATCTCTGCCGGGTGTATCTTTCCTTCGCCGGTGCTCTGACTTGGGTGAAAAACCAGCCAAGGAGTCAGCACTCGACTGTGGTGTAAAACGGATTTTTCAAAGGTTTTGAATCACCGCAACCAGGAGAGGTCCTTGCTCATACAGTCATAACAAAAATGATTAGGCTGACGGGCCCGGTGGTATGCGAGACACACACACGGACAGAAAAACCAGTGTTTATAAGACTTTTGCACAGTGGCCAAGTTGATTGAACAGGAAATATGGACAGAAAAAAGGGCGGCACAGTGGCCCAGTGGTTAACATTGTTGCCTCACAGCAAGAAGGTCCTGGGTTCAAACCCCAGGCCGTCCCAGGTCCTTTCTGTGTGGAGTTTGCATGCTCTCCCCGTGTCTGCGTGGCTTTCCTCCGGGCGCTCCGGTTTCCTTCCACCATCAAAAAGACATGTGTTAAGGTTAGTACTCCTGCCTGTGCCCCTGAGCAAGGCAGTGGAAAGAAGAACTGGAGTTGGTCCCTGGGCGCGGCAGCTGCCCACTGCTCCTATACAATAGGACGGGTTAAATGCAGAAGACAAATTCATTGTAAGTCCATTATCTAAACCGCTTGTCCTGCTCTCAGGGTTGCGGGGGATGCTGGAGCCTATCCCAGCAGTCATTGGGCGGCAGGTGAGGAGACACCCTGGACAGGCCGCCAGGCCATCACAGCTGCCAGGCCATCACACATTCATTGTAAGTACAATGACAAAATAAAGTAGCTTAAAAAAAAATAAATTAATAAGCAGTGCTCAAGCTAAAATAAACCTAATAGAAACGTTTTGCCTGTCAGTCTGTGGATGTGCAGCCTCCTCGGCGGACACTCAGACGAATGTCACCAAGTCTAATATGAATTTACACTTTCCAAAAAGAACAGGTTTGCTATGCGACTATTTTGGTCTGGCCCTAATCTGGTCTTTATTTTCATAATCTGATAAAGCTGGGGAAACCATTCACGCTCGCATGTGTGACGCATCTCCGGTTGACTCAGATCGGGCGTGGCAAGAATGTGCAACACTTCCTGTTTTGACTACAGCCTAGAGGAAGTTGTTCCTTTTATAACGTTCACATTTTTTGGATTATCAAAATCCTTTCATAACTTTTGATTATGTCGCAGCCCGATCTGAGTCAGCCGTAGGTGCGAGTCGCGCATGCGCGGGCCTGAACAGTTTTCCAGCTTTATTATATTATGAAAATAAAAGTAGGGGTTATTATTTTTGGTTCATCCAGTCTTCCTCCAGTTCTCCTGTGCTGAGATCAGCAGTGAATGATTTGTTGACTTGCCAGATATGATTGATTCCTCGTTTACTTTCAAGATTTGATGCTGCGGCTGCCCGATCTGAACAGCGTTGGTCGAGCGAGCTAGAGAGTGGATGGAGAGAGGGAGTGAAGATAGTGAGAGTAACTTTTTTCGAAGGTTTTGAATCACCGCAACCACAAGAGGTGCTTCATCATACAGTCATAACTGTGCACAAAAATTATGAGGCTGACAGGCCCAGTAGTATGCAAGATTAGCTGCGGACACACACACACACACACACACATATTCGCACATGCCAAAAGCATACAAAGTGCAGTCCATCCTCATTACATTGACTTGAGTATCTTTTGCTTCATGCTTAATTAAATTGCCTGACTCTCCATGGTATCTGTCTATAGATTTCTATACATCTTGCTGTAGTCTTGGCAAACGTGTAGGACGCAAAATATTGTCTGGTCCAGTTCATTTACTTGTAAAATGAAAAGAAATCTTTACAAAATTTTCTCAGTTCCCCCCCCCCTTTTTTTTTTTTGGTGGACCCCCCCTTTTTTTTTCTGTCCGGCCAATTACCCCATTCTTCCGAGCCATCCCGGTCACTGCTCCACCGCTTCTGCCGATCCTGGGAGGGCTGCAGACTACCACATGCCTCCTCCGATACATGTGGAGTCGCCAGCTGCTTTTTTTTCACCTGACGGTGAGGAGTTTCACCAAGGAGACGTAGCGCGAGGGAGGGGGAGGATCACGCTATTCCCCCCAGTTCCCCCTCCCCCCTGAACAGGCGCCCCGACCGACCAGAGGAGGCGCTAGTGCAGTGACCAGCACACATACCCACATCTGGCCTCCCGCACGCAGACACGGCCAATTGTGTCTGTAGGGACGCCTGACCAAGCCGAAGGTAACACGAGGCTTCGAACCGGTGATCCCCGCGTTGGTTGGCAGTGGAATAGACCGCTATGCTACCTGGACGCCCCAGTTTTCTCTTCTAAGATGAAGTGGATTTTGATGGTATATAATGCTAACAATATATTGAAAATTAGCAGTGATGTAGTGTAGCAGACCCTAGGAAGAGTAGCTGTTGCCTTGGGTAACAGCTAGTGGGGATCTAAATAAACATAAATATATGAGTAGAAGTTATGATTGCTGGATAGCATGAAGTATGACTGATATGACTCTGAAAATACCATACTAGAAGACACCAATATTTCTTAAATTTGCACACAGATTCTTGCAGCTTTGGTTCATAGTTGTTAGACGTTATTAGCAGTCCATCATACGCAACATTAGAATATGTACACCTGTACTGAGGACTGGAAGAAAAACAGGCAAGCAAATAGACAGGTCAGAGAGAAGGAAGGAAGGCATGCAGTCATTCAGTAAGGCAGAACTTAACGTACCAGCTACACTCCACCGATGGACCTACAGCTAGACAGGTGAGACCTGCAGGTAGACAGGAGAGACCTACAGGTAGACAGGTGAGACCTACGGGTAGACAGGTGAGACCTGCAGTTAGACAGGAGAGGCCTACAGGTAGGCAGGTGAGATTTACAGGTAGACAGTACCAGCTACACTCTACCGATAGACCTACAGGTAGACAGGTGAGACCTACAGGTAGACAGGTGAGACCTGCAGGTAGACAGGAGAGATCTACAGGTAGGCAGGTGAGACCTACAGGTAGACAGGGGAGACCTACAGGTAGGAAGGTGAGATTTACAGGTAGACAGTTGAGACCTACGAGTAGGCAGGTGAGATTTACAGGTAGACGGTTGAGACCTACAGGTAGGCAGGAGAGGCCTACAGGTAGGCAGGTGAAACTCACAGTTAGACAGGAGAGACCCACAGGTAGGTAGGTGAGATCTACAGGTAGACATGAGACCTACGGGTAGGCAGGTGATACCTACAGGTAGACAGGTGAGACCTACACGTAGGCGGATGAGATCTACAGGTAGACAGGTGAGGCCTACACATAAGCAGGCGAGATCTACAAGTAGACAGGTGAGACCTGCACATAGGCAGATGAGATCTACAGGTAGACAGGTGAGACCTACACATATGTAGGTGAGATCTACATGTAGACAGGTGAGACCTACAGGTAGACAGGTGAGACCTACAGGTAGGCAGGTGAGATCTACAGGTAGACTGAGCAAGATGTTTCCGAGCAATTAAACATGAGCATTTGGGAAGGACCAGATTACTCTGCTTGAACTACGTTTCGGTGGCGGTGGAAGACGAGAGACTAAAACGGCTTTAGGGACAGCATGTCCCAATTCCCTTCCCGTTGATGAGCAGAAGCCTGATCACAGCCCCCCCCCCCCCACACACACACACACACACACACACACACACACATCTTACCACAGCCTGGCTTTCGAGTTATTTACACATCAAGGGAAAGAAAATGGGTTTAACTTTCACAACACAACAAGCGTTAAGTCAAAACTCCACCTATCAACTCCATTTTTAGCCCCCCGTGTCAGTCTGCCAAGCAGTAGCCATGACATTTAATAGCTCCTCCAGACCTGCACACATATGTGAACTGTTACCTTGAATAGTGTTGCCCCTTTTTTCTATAAAATGACAGATTCAGTTATAATGCAGTCTCCTTCTTTCTATCTATATCTACCTCTTCCCTTCTGTGTGTGTGTGTGTGTGTGTGTGTGTGTGTGTGTGTGTGTGTGTGTGTGTGCATATGGCAAATTAGTGGTCTGACAGTCAGAATCTTTTTCTGTGCAGGTTGGTAGGGATGTGTGTGTGTGTGTGTAGGTGTGGATGTAGAGGTGGGGCTGCTATAACCAAAAACAGTGACCCACCAATGCTTACCATGTGTTCTATAGTACACGCACGTGTACACATACACACACAGGCCCACATACACAATCAGTTCACCCAGTAGAAGTGCTGCACACGCACAAATAGTATGTATATTTCAACTGTATATTGACATACAGACATCATTAATGACTAACCATTTCTCTCTCTCTCTCTCTCTTTCCCGGAATCGCTCATTCTTCCTGTCCCTCCCAACTGCCCATCTCTATCTTATTCTCTGTCTCCTGTCTGTTGCTCCATCTTCTGTTTCCCAGTCTCCGTCACGTTCCCTGTCCCTTCATGTGTCTCTGCTCCAATGAGAAGAGGTGATTACTGGTTTTGGGCTTTGTGTTGGGCTTATGCGTCGTCATGTCACACAGTCTCCTCTGAGAAAACCCACTCTTGTCAGGAAGCAGATTTACAATGGCCAACACAGAAAAAATGACATTTGATTAATCACGCACACCAAGGGAAAAAAAAACCCCATTATGTCGCAGTCGTTGTCCCGAACTAACTCTTTACTCCTCTCTCTCTCTCTCCGTCTCCTTCTTTGTCTACCCACCCCATCCCTCACTTCTGATTCTCTCTCTCGATTTCTGTTTCGGGCCACTTTTTAGTGTCGTAGAAAAATGACTGACTCCGATATGCTGAGGTCTGACTCAACAGGTTCATAAAAGCTCCGCTTGTTGTTGCTGCTGTTAACCTTGTACTGCACCACATGGACAGTAATCACAATAGGAACAACACACCACTCACTTTTTCTTGCATTTGTCTCATCTAGGCTCGACTAGTGTAACACTCTTTCCTGCGGCTTACCTAAATCAACTATTAGCAAATCACAACTTGTACAAAATACTGCTTCTAGGACACCTAGACGAGAACATTTGATCATTCTACCCCCTGTTATTACCCCATTACATCAGCTCCCTCTACCTGCTCGATCTGACTTCAAGATTCTGCTTTTAACTTATGAAGTATTACGCAGACTTGTACCATCCTACTCACTTGTACCATCCTACTTACCCTCACCGTCCTACTTACTTGCATCAACCTACTTACCCTCACCATCCTCCTTACTTGTGCCATCCTACTCGCAACATCCTATGTACTTGCGCTACCCTCACCATCCTACTTACTTGCATCATCCTACTTACCCTCACCATCCTACTTACCCTCACCACCCTACTTACTTGCACCATCCTACTTACTCTCACCGTCCCGCTTACTTGCACCAACCTACTTGTCCTCACCGTCCTACTTACTTGCACCATCCTACTCGCACCATCCTACTTACTTGCACCAACCTACTTGCCCTCACCGTCCTACTTACTTGTACCGTCCTACTTACTTGCACCACCCTACTTACCCTCACCGTCCTACTTACTTGCACCAACTTACTTGTCCTCACCGTCCTACTTACTTGCAACATCCCACTTACCCTCACCATCCTACTTACTTGCAACATCCTACTCGCACCATCCTACTTACTTGCACCAACTTACTTGTCCTCACCGTCCTACTTACTTGCACCATCCTACTTACTCTCACCATCCTACTTACTTACTTACCCTCACCGTCCTACTTACTTGCACCAACCTACTTGTCCTCACCGTCCTGCTTACTTGCACCAACCTACTTGTCCTCACCGTCCTACTTACTTGCACCATCCTACTCGCACCATCCTACTTACTTGCACCAACTTACTTGCCCTCACCGTCCTACTTACTTCTACCGTCCTACTTACTTGCACCACCCTACTTACCCTCACCGTCCTACTTACTTGCACCAACTTACTTGTCCTCACCGTCCTACTTACTTGCACCATCCTACTTACCCTCACCATCCTACTTACTTGCAACATCCTACTCGCACCATCCTATTTACTTGCACCAACCTACTCGCACCATCCTACTTACTTGCACCAACTTACTTGCCCTCACCGTCCTACTTACTTGTACTGTCCTACTTACTTGCACCACCCTACTTACCCTCACCGTCCTACTTACTTGCACCAACTTACTTGTCCTCACCCTCCTACTTACTTGCACCATCCTACTTACCCTCACCATCCTACTTACTTGCACCATTCTACTTATCACATTTAGTCACTCCTCATACCTGCTGGGGCTCTACAATCACAAAATGCTGGTCTCCTGACTATTCAGTAATTGGATAATTCATCAGTAGGTGGTCGGGCTTTTTCTTTTACAGCCCCTCTTCTTTGTCATTGTCTTGCTGTGCAAATTCGAGAAGCTAGTTCAGTTGACTCAGAAGTAAAACTCAAAACACTTCTATGTGCATCAGCCTGCAACCTCACTTAGTTTGCCTTGACTAATAAAGTGCCGTTTTCCAGCTTATACTCAATTTTATGTGTGCATGGTTACGTATATGAACTGTATGTTGCACATTTTTGTACTTTTTTTTTTGCATTTTTGTGTTATATTGTTTTATTTATACTGTTTTAAATGTAGTTTATCTCACTTTTATACATTTTTTTTTGCCTTTTTTCTCTCCAATTGTATCTGGCCAATTACCCCACTCTTCCGAGCCGTCCCGGTTGCTTCTGCACCCCCTCTACTGATCCGGGGAGGCCTGCAGACTACCACATACCTCCTTCGATACATGTGGAGTCGCTAGCCAATTCTTTTCACCTGACAGTGAGGAGTTTCACCAGGGGAACGTAGCGCGTGGGAGGATCATGTTATTCCCCCTAGCCTCCCGAACAGGCGCCCCGACCGACTAGAGGAGGCGCTAGTGCAGCAACCAGGACACATACCCACATCCGGCTTCCCACCCGCAGACACGGCCACTTGTGTCTGTAGGGACACCCAACCATGCCGGAGGTAACATGGGGATTCGAACCAGCGATCCCCGTGTTGGTAGGCAACGGAATAGACCGCTGTGCTACCTGGAGGCTCACATTCTTATGTATTTTACTAATGTTCGTCATTATTGTTTTATTATATGTACAGCCCTTTGAGACATACATTGAGCTTTGCTAAAATTTGACTTGACCCTAGTGTGACGTCTAATGGTCCACACACACACTGTGCAAAAACACAGACCGACACATTTTGTTTAATATGTTGATTAAATCAACCATTTTAACTCATTTTATGATCTTGTTAAGGAATCCTTAACTTAAATTTGGCTTTATAAATGGGGCTTGGTAAGATTCTGCCTGAAAGTATTTCTTGTATACTTTCTATCAGCCTAAACTCTGAATGGTTTTGATGGTTTCCTGTGTATGAGAGGTCTTCCAGGTCAGCGCAGTTGTGGTTGATGCGAAACACAATATATGGTGTGTTTTCCTAGTCAACTCAGCATGTGGCAGAAAACAAAAGGAAACACTGAATGGATGAGCGAGGTCGGCGCGTGTGGAGAGAAAGATGCACCATCGGGGCGTGAATATGGAGGAGATGCTTTCATGACCGACCTAACAGCCAAACAGCCACCGAGTTTTTTTTCATCTTTCATCTGTATCTAATCTTACTTGGCTCGGCATCAAAGCACGGGTTGATCTTCCCACTGGGAAATTCCCAGTACTCCTTGAGGTCAGTCCGCCAAACTCTGTAGCTGAGGGGGTTTGGATCCAAAATCGTTTTCTTTCTTTTTTTCCTCTTTTTTAGCAAAGTGTAGACTATTCTGTCTGTTGCTGGCTGTAAAGGGAATGAACGGCGTTCGTTGAAGGGAGGTTTTGGAGAGTCCATTCATCTTCATGTGGAAAACAAGTCTAATCCAGCTACAAGTGTTCCGCAGAGCCCAGCTAAGTAAGTCCAGGTTGTCTGAAATATCACAAATCTGACCGTAAATGTGACCACTGTGGCGGCCTGTTACACACGTGAAAGGGGTCTTAACCCACAACTGATGAATTTTGGTTCTCGCTGTTTGACATATGAAGGGCTCTAGATGTTGGAATAAAGGTTTGGCCGATTTTTTTGTCGCATCTGGGGTGTAATCTGAGCCTTTTTCCGTTGAATAAATCAAACAGAATTTATAATCATCACTTTAACCATCCTGAAGGGTACTATCGGTCTGGAAATTTCCAAAACTGTCCTTATCTATGTGGATAAACGACACAACATCTCTTCCAAATTTTGAAAAATGTTAAGTTGGCTCTCGAAGGGGCCGGTGATGGCTTCTATCTGTCATGACAATCATTTGTGGATATTCAAACAGCCTATCGGCTCTCTCAGCAGAATAATAACTTGCTCAGTCAAGCCCACTTTGTAGCTGTTTCTCTTTCATACATCCATCCATCAGTTAAGGTTTCATTCCTTCAGCCTGCATGCGTTGATGTAATCAATTCTACTCTTACACTTTGGCAATGTGTGCTAACAAAACCCTGCTCCCCATTTTCCTGTTTCCTGCTTTGCTCCGTCTTGAGCCATTTTAAAGAGGGTTGAATTTATGGCGCCAGGCTTAAAGGAAAACTCTGGTATTTTTTAACCTAAGCCCCATTTCCCCGCAGTATGTTTTACAGCAGATGCTATTGGCACCCAGGTGTCCATACCCAACCATGCTGTTTGCACCCGGGGTGGAATACCCAATGTGGCTATTTACACCCAGGTGTACAAAGCCTAGAGAGGGAAGCACACAGGTGTCTGTAGCCAACAATGCTGTTTGCACCCGGGCACACATTAGATACTGTATGTGTATTTGTATCTGCTGCACTGCATAAAGGACAGAGGTCCATCAGGCCGGACCAAGTCTGACAGTCTCTGCCTCCCAGTATCGGGGTACACACAGCTCTTTTATTGTATCTAGTATTCCTATTTTATCTTATCTTATTTTATTTGTGTATTTTTATTTATTTTTGCTCGTCCCCTTTTTTTTCCTCCCCAGTTGTACTTGGCCAATTACCCTATTTTTCGAGCCGTCCCGGTCACTGCTCCACCCCCTCTGCCGCTCCGGGGAGGGCTGCAGACTACCGCATGCCTCCTCCCATACATGTGGAGCCGCCAGCCACTTCTTTTCACCTGACAGTGAGGAGTCTCACCAGGGAGACGTAGTACGTGGGAGGATCACGCTATTCCCCCCAATTCCCCCCCCCCCCCAAACAGGTGCCCCAACTGACTAGAGGAGGTGCTAGTGTAGGGACCAGGACACATACCCACATCCCGCTTCCCGCCCACAGACACGGCCAATTGTGTCTGTAGGGATGCTCGACCAAGCTGGAGGTAACACAGGGATTCAAACCGGCGATCCCCATGTTGGTAGGCAACGGAATAGACCACCACGCCACCTGGATGCCCCTTATATTATTTTTTACTTACTTTTTGATCTGTATTTATTTATGGAAATTTCTTTATTTGATGTTAACTCCACCCCCTTGTGCTGCACCGTCAAATTGAATTTCCCCTACAGGGATCAATAAAGGTACATCTTATCTCATCTTAACGCTTTAGTTATCTACACCCAGTGTTGGATACTATTGTATGATATTTGCACCCAAGTGTAAATAGCCACTTAAAGTAATGACACTCCAATCCTATTTGCATCCATCTACATTTGCTTTGAATATTACATAGTGAACACTCTGTGAGGTAGTACTTCATTCATCTGTAAGTTTCAGGTTTATTATTACAGCCTCTGTATATGTATGTCGCTAATACTAAAAACAGCCAGAATACCTCGTATTAGTTCTACCTATGGTGAGTCATTTTTTGCATGAACATGGCAGAGGAGCACTACATTCACACTTTGGCCTTGGGCTGCCAGCACACAAGATGCATATCTGTGCTGCGCCTTGAAATGATTACTTAATCATGGATGTCACAAGAACCAATGTATAAAGTCAAGTTCCGGTCATAAAATTCACCTCTGAAACTTGGATAATACGTAAAGTATGGAAATTCTGTTCGCACAGAAGAAAGCATACATTTGCCATAACTATCTGAAGAAAGGTAGGAGATGAGAAGTTCAGTTTGTTTATTCATAAGGTTATATCACAAGTGGGCAGCAGGGTGGTGCAGTGGTTAGTGCGCTTGCCTCGCAGCAAGAAGGTTCTTGGTTCGAGCCCCGGGGTAGTCCAACCTTGGGGTCGTCCCGGGTCGTCCTCTGTGTGGAGTTTGCATGTTCTCCCCGTGTCTGTGTGGGTTTTCTCTGGGTGCTCCGGTTTCCTCCCACAGTCCAAAGACATGCAAGTCAGGTGAATGGGCTGTACTAAATTGCCCATAGGTATGAATGTATGTGTGTGTGTATGTATGTCAGCCCTGTGTGATGGCCTGGCGGCCTGGCCAGGGTGTCTCCCCACTTGCCGCCCAGTGACTGCTGGGATAGGCTCCAGCATCCCCGCGACCCTGAGAGCAGGATAAGCGGTTCGGATAATGGATGGATGGATGGATATCACAAGTGACAGCTCAAAGAAAGGGTGGAGTGGATCTAATAGGTTCACAGGTTAAGTGTGTCTAATGCAAGTTCACCGAGACCACCCTGTGGAGGTATTTTTTGTAGAGGACCCACCAAATATTTTGTTCAAAGAAATAATCAAGATTACTGTGTTAAGACAGTGAGATGACTAAAATTTTGCAGACGGACTAACAAATCAGTTCTGTAATTTTGCTGCAATCAGCTAATTTAGGATATACCCCCTGAGGTTCTCCTTGTGCTCCTGCTGGACCATGGCAGGATCGGCATCTTTAAGCAGGGCTTCAGCATTCTGGAAGACACAGTTTGAAAACATCCAGTGGCTCACAAACCATGCCCCTTATAGCATCTACAATATATATAATACATTTAAAGAGTTGACTGAATATTTCATTCCCCATCCTTGCGTGGCTTTAACCCACAAACAGACTCTTGGCAGCAAGGCAATTTTAAAATCTGTGTTTTTAAAAACAATATTTTCCATCAGCGCAAAAAGGCCGCAGCTTGAGCCATCGCCATCCTGCTGTTTGGCACCTGGGACTTTCTGTCGGGTCCATCCATCCAGACACTCCCCTGTTGAGGCGCCTCTCTCCTTCATGAAGTTTCTAATTCATAACTAAAAAGACTTACATAAGTGAAACATGTAATTGGCTTTACTGATTTTACACTATCAATAGGAGTAAATATACCTCCAGTGCAAAGCACAACTGCCACTCTTGCAGGACTTGGCAAGGAGTCCATGCTGTAGACCTGTCGCGATCCAGTGTCCATGTCTGCACACTGGCAGGAAAATCCAGTGATACTCCTCAAAACGCACATATTCACTCAAAAAAAATTTTCTTTTTGTCTTAATAAGAGCACAGCAACAAGAACATTAAGGTCTGCATTGTTGATGACTGTAAATTTATTTTGTTTAATTTTTTTTAAATCCCAGACAGTGTACTTAGACATGTTCCAAAAATTCACAATGACACACTGAATAACATACACCTGCTTAGCGGATTCTTGTGCCAGGTCTCAAAATCGGCACGTATCTATTATCTGCATGTGATAGAAAAAACTCATACAATTTTGTCAGTATTTAGTTGTTGATTGGCTGTTGCTATCATGCAAAGTACAACAGATACCAGCAAGCTATACAATCTCACACTAAAGACCACAAGTAATAGGTAAAAAGGCTGAATATTTTGAAATGAACCATTCATGCAAGGTACGGTGACATTGCTTTACAATTAAATGTGTGATAAATACCATTTGATTGCCATAATAAAACTAAAAAGAATGTTATACTTACATTGTCATTGAGCCATGCTCCTGGTTGGAGGGACTTGAGGTCATCTTCGTGTAGCGTGATTCCTCCAGCGCTTAAGCCAGCCCAAGGGGGTGGTATCTCTGTAGATTCAGTGGGCACAAGGAAAGGAAGTAATGTGCCCACCTCAGGGGGGTCATCACAACAAGGTCTCTTGGCTGGAATTATCAGATTGATAATATTTACTTAAAAACCACCCTTCATGCAGGGTGTTTTAAGAATGCAGGGACAGATATTCAGTTTTCTCGTTCTAAACTGTTGTTACACAATGTGACGTAACTTACGTTTTGCATTCATAATAGATTATTTCTCTTCACTTTTTTTTTTAAACAAAGTTTCTCTGTCGCCGGTCTTCCTTGTCTGTTCTTCAGCGGTGTGGTTTCAAGAGTCACCTTCTTGTCATTAGCATCATTCATCAAAGAAAGGCCCTCTTGCCCCTTTGGCTCACTTTCTGTCCCGGAGCATCCATTTACAACCATGATGACATCATCATCAACTTTATGTGCAGCATCTCTGTCCAACTCCATCCTCCCCAGGCAAGTTGTTTCAGAGATTTGGTCGATTTTCAAGTAATACCACCTTCCTCTTTCACTTCCAGCTGTGCAGCGGTTGTTGCAGAATCTGGAACATTTCCTCATATTCTTTACCCTCTGAGCTTGCTATCAGAGATGCTACACCCACGGCTGCAGGACGGACTGCATTAAATTGGTCATTCCCACTGAGCTTCCCACCATGTTCAGGTGGCTTCAATGTGGTCTGAAGGGATTCTGAAAGGTGATGTCCAACCTCCACTTCAGGTTGGCCACCAACTCTCTACCGTCTTGGGTGAAGCAGCGATAGGTCATTAAGGCAGCGTTTCCCACCCCTATCCTGCAGATTTTCATTGTAACCCTGCATAGGTAGCCCTGCTTGTACTTACTCAGCCAATCATCTCACAGCACTTAATTATGCAAGGTGTGCAACATCTGACATAATTCATTGCTGATTGGTTGAATAACTACAAACAGGTACCTATTCAGGGTTGCAAAGAAAATCTGCAGGATAGGGGTTCCTTGAGGACTGGGTTGGGAAACACTGCATTAAGGGACACATTTTCATATTTCTGGCAGGAAATAATGTGGGCACATGGAAGATCAAATGACACTGACAGTTTAAGGGCATCCTTTCATGCCTTTGTCAGTGTATGTATTATGTCTACCCTGACCTCGCCAGTAAACACACTAGTCCTTGTCATTCTTTCCGATGCTGATTTGACTGCCGTCTGATTTTTGTAGCTCTTAAGCCACTATTTTGAAACCTGTCAGTAAGGATTTTTGATAAATCCATTGCCATCTGGCTGTAATATCGAGTGTCCAAAAACCAATACATGGATGTTATTGAATCCTGGAAACTTTCTGACATTCTTGCCTGTCTATGAATCTGATCAGTTCAATAAGGCTTTCAGCCACTGAAGGATTTGGTTCAAGAAACATCTTCAGTTTTTGGAAATGGCTTTCGATCCTGTTGTTTGTGTTGTTTGCCATGGCGGACAAGTCCTTTCTAAAGAAATGAGCCCACATTTCTCTTTTGGCATCCTAATTGGTCAGAAAATATTGCACAAATTTCTTTTGTAGGCATTGCTCTTTCAGCTTCTGTATGCCGGGGTCATATCTTGGTAATGATTCACTGTGCAGTATTGGGCAGAGTGTGGACAGAAGACTTTTCTTTCGTTCCCTGGTCAGAAGAAGCTCTACAACTGTCTTTTTCCAATGCTTGATGACATGAAATGAACATAAAAGTACTTCTGCTTCCACAAAGTTCTCTTGCAGAACTTTAAGTTCTGCAGCGTCTTTGTCAACAAAACTTGCTGATGTTCCGCCAGCTTGGATTTCCTCGTTTGAACAAAGAGCAGACCTTAGACAGATACTTTCTAGTTTCATGTCATCCTTGTTCATTTTCCACTGCTAAACATCGGAGGCCATAGCCTTGTCTGCTTGTTTTGTATGTAACGTCTACAAATACAGTGTCGTGGTCCCTCTCAAATACACAACACATTTCCAGGGACTGAGTAAACAGCATTTGGAAATGTTCTGATTCGTCGGCCACTATTTGTGCTGCGTCTCCTTTGTCTTTCAAGTTTTTAACAAGATGTTCAAATCAGGCAGTCGGTCCCTTAAGTGCCTTTGCTGTGAAGAAAGTAGAAAATGTAAACTAAAAAGTCCCAAACCCACAATATAGAGCCCTGCACAGGCCAAAAACTCCAGCCCTAAGCCTGACCCTGGCCCGTGGTATTCAAGCCCTAACCTGACAAAGGCTGCAATTTTTCAGCCCGAGCCCGACCAACACGATATCCCTTTAAACCAGGGGTCTGTGGCACCTGCCTATGGCACGCGTGCTCGGCCATAAACACAGGCAATTCAATAAGAAAAAAATTAAATATACTGTTTATATAAAAGGTATTTTAAAATAAAATATAGTCTAATGTTGAAATAAACGAACAGTTTGATTTAAAACAACGATCAGTTTCATATGCAGATTGCCGTGAGCATTAACCAGAGTTTCAGTGGCCATGTGTACTATTCACGGAGGATTTGGGGAGGGTTGCAATCCCAGATGGCCATCTTACAGTTTGCATATGAAACTGATCGTTGGTTTCGGTCGTTCTGCCAGTGTGTTGTTTATGAGGGTGGGGATACCTGCAGCCAGTTGAGACTGAAGAGGTCACTTCGCTGAGTGATGAAACATTTCTCTCTCGACAGACATTGCGTCCAGATGAACTGATTCAACCTTCTGCGATGTTCTTACCTGCATTATTGCGCATGCATAAAGACATTGTAAATTGTGTA
>NW_026611485.1:25000-26044 GCF_029633865.1 Lampris incognitus
TGGAGTCGCCAGCCGCGACTCCACGTGGAGTTTCGCTGGGGGGACATAGCGTGTGGGAGGAACACACTATTACCCCCAGTTCCCCTTCCCCTGAGCAGGAGCCCCGACCGACTAGAGGAGGCGCTAATGCAGCAACCAGGACACATACCCCCATCTGGCTTCCCACCCGCAGACACGGCCAATTGTGTCTGTAGGGACGCCCGACTAAGCCGGAGGCAACACGGGGATTTGAACAGGCGATCCCCGTGTTGCTGGCAACAGAATAGACCCCCACGCCACCCGTATTCCCCGCAATTCTTAAATTTAACTGAAATATGATGTAAAGTAACACGTAAGAAGCATCACATGGCCGAACAACATTGAACTCATACACTGTTGTTGACTGGGGATTGGCTCATCGGGCTTGAGGTTGGGCGAGTACTGTTCTATAAACATGCCGACAGGTATTGACGTTGGAGCCATAATACTGTAATGATACAATAATACTGCAATAATACGAAAAAAGGTGAAAGTTTTCATGCCCGGAGTCCATTTTTCTGCTGTACACTACTGGTAGCACCCGCTGCCCCAGCAAGCCCAGTACCCACAGTGCCATTACACCAAAACGCCCTCCTTATAAATAGCTAATGTGCTGTTCCGTACCTGGCAGGAGGCATAGCTTGTGTAGACTTCCAACGGTCAAACGCCTCAGGCTAACCCCTCAGCTGTGTCCACGTTTTCCATCCATCTCTTCGCCGCTCCTCTCTCTCGCCCCATCTCTCCAGCCTCCAATCTGGTTTTGCTCTGACCCTTTTAACCCTGTCCGGTGGGGAGCGTGGGATATTGGATTTCTGCTGCGAAAAGCACACATTCAGAATTAGCCCTCAGAAAATGGCGCCCCCCCCCTTCACGACTGATATCTCGCTGGAAATTCTACTCTTCATTTTGACCCTTTTTAGGCTTTCTTATTTTTTTTTATAATTTATAATTTTTTTTCTTCTTTTTTTAAAAGCTCAATCTGTGGAAAGGGCTCTGTGGGATAGCGAGTACCATTCCATTTTAACA